>NC_133983.1:11411637-11516637 GCF_047716275.1 Strix uralensis | reverse complement strand
CAAGGCCACGAGTACAGGGTGTCTGGTAGTACCAAAGGCTGTTAGGGATCTTCTCTGGGAGTGCATACAGCACTAAGGAGAAGGCTGGGGATGGTGTCAACTGCCACTCTGCTATTACTACTCTTATTTCTCCTAGTCGAAGGGCTGGCTCAAAGTGAGGAAGTGGGAGCACAGTTCTACTTGGCTATTTTAGGCCCTCTCAGAGTACATTTACCACACCATTCCTCTTACCACTTAGGGGGCTGCATTTGAACAAAGAGGGCTTGTTACGCACTACAGAAAATTGGGAGAGGATATGGATATTTGAACTGCTCAGAAAAATTATTTTAAATATTTCAATTAAGTTTACTTTAATCATAAATTAAGCAGACATCAATAATCTTAAAAAAAAAAGGAAAAAAAATTGTTTTCACAGGGGGAGAAATAGTAGTGTTATTTCCAGAGAGACAGATAATATCACACAGAACGTTTGTGCAAAAGTTTGTCTCATACAGTACCAAGCATAAAAAAAAGACGCAAACTGTCATTAAAGTCAGTACTACCTTAATTGGTAACTAAATTGATATTCTTAGCATTAGTCCAAGGCTGGAAGGTCAGTCCCTTGAAATAAAGTATTTGGCTAATCTGGGAAAGTTTGTATTGACAATGCCTGTCAATAAGGAGGACATTTGATCCGCAAGACTGAGAAATCCAGCAAGTCTTAACACATTTTATTATTATAACTCATAATATTATTAAAAACTGAACTTAAAATGTACATATAAACAGGATAGTACAAAAATTAAAAACTTGCCTTAGATCTTCTTTTCTTGTACTTTTCTGGAGCTTTGCCACAAGTTGTACACAAATTAAAGCACTGCCTACTGCTAAAGTTGATTTAAATATGGGTCTTCATTTACTGAGAGGTATAGTTTGCAGTTTAAAAAAAACAACAACTTGACGTTGTAAATAAAGCTGCAAGATTTCACATGGGATTGCTACGTTATTGAAAGCACACTAGGACAGGGTTAGGAAAATACAAATCAGTGTTGCAGGACTGTGACTCCTTCATAAACAGAAGCCAAACTGTCAGTTTTCAAATAAGAGAAAAGACTTGCTAAAAGCTTCAAGATGTTGGGAAGAATGTGCCCTACCATGCCAACTTACTGCAATAAACCTAGCTCAGTAACTAGACTGTGGGCTTCTTTGTGTCTCATATTCTGAATGCAGAAAAAAGAAACAAGACCTCTGTTCCTCCTGCTATTGGGGAAAGAGTCTGACAAGGACTGAAAACTGACAGCTCTTAAAAATAATAAAAAGCAACAAGTAGAGGCAGACATGATGATTCTCAGGAAGGACTGAAATGAAAGAGTCATAGCTGCTAAACTCATTAACATAGGTAGATCTCTTAAAAATGAAACTTTCAGCAGAAAATTTGATTCCGACCCAAAACAGGCCAAAATTGACATTGCAATACAGAAACGTTTACCTTGGAAAAGTCAAAACACTATCCTTAAGTTCTGTCATTTATGTTTTAATATGCTGTATTACAATATAACACGATGATCTAAAAAGCATCGAATGCAAACTAGGCATTTCAACTCCATCAAAACATTTGCAGTTTCAGCTGAATACTTCAGAAAATATATGATAGAAATCATGTCAATCAAATTTAAAAATTTGCAAGATAAATTATATTCTTAACTATTCTTTATTGTGAGTTTGTAGGTGGTTTGTCCCACAAAAGGAAAGAACAATTTTGAGGAATAAAAATAAGCAGTGTAAATGCCTGGATTAAGCTGAAGAAGGAAAAAAAAAAAAAGAAAAAGCAGCTCTGAACGAGACTGGTCCATCGAACACCTTCACGATGCAACTGATCTCCCTGAAACAACCTGCACACATCAGGTTCCCCTCGTGCTTCACGGTTTTGTTTGACTGGGAAACATCCTCTGACCCTTGTTCTCAGCAGAAGGATCAGTTCCCTGTCGCTCCCCATGGGACCTACTGTGGGTTAGCCTCACTCATCTCTTAATGCTCCCCAAATCACTCACCGTGTGCTGCTACTCGGACATTTTTTTCCGCATATGACCAAGATTAGTACAGTTCTGTTCCTGTTTAGTTAGTGGGGAGGCATGGGCTTCAACTGTGAGAATTCTCAACACCTTAATTTAGACAAAACATCCAAATCCTATTGTGTAAAGTGTGGTCTCCCTGACCCACTCACACATCCCTCTCCCCTTCTTCTGTCTGCACCCTTCAAGGAAAATTTGTTTTTAGTTGAAAACCATAAAGTTGTTTTTTGATTTTCTATGTTTTCTAAAAAAGACAAAAACTGTCTTGAAATACTGCTAGGGTAACTTTGTGAAAAGAAAAAAAAAAGGGGGGGGGCTTGTTTAACAAATGCATGTCCTATTAGCAAGCAAAAACAGTTTAAAAAAAATTATTAGGTCTTACAGTTTTACATTGGTACTTTCTCTTTTCAAAGCTTCTTCACTATGGGTATCAGGTATATAAAAAACAGACCTTACCAACTGTTCAGGAATTTATGCAATGGACATGAGTGAAAAAAGAAATCCATTCAGTGAAAAAATACAAAGATTAGAATGTGCATTCATATACATTTGTTTTTAAGGGGTATTTCATTGAAATATTTCAATTATTTCAGTAAATACCAAAATAATTATTCCCCACTATGAAGAGAGACTTGGTCAAAGTTTTTGTTTTAAGGTCATGTTTGAGAACTAATATTTAAGCCAAACCAAGACTGGAAGCAGTACAGCACACTTGTGGGAAAATGTGTATACTTTTATTTTCCCCCCGAAGCCACAGTGCTGTAGTTTTTCTATTCCCATCATTATTAGTATAAAAAAATTAGTACAAACCAAAAAAAAAAAAATTCACTCCTACTTTCGTATTTCTTTAGATCTTAGCCTGACATTAATGAGCAAATACACACTAGGATGATGATCACACTGTAGGATAAAATGGCTCATATACTGTGTTGATAAGTTAAGATGAAAGAAATCCAGAACAAAGACACAACAGTATTGTGGAGATATGTTTAGATTCCAAAATATTTGTATCAGTCAAAGACAGAAACACCCAAGACAAAAAAAAAACCCACCAACTGATAAATAGAAACATCCACTTTTTTCCACTTGACTGTATAATAAAGATACTGTATATATTAAAGCATTACTCCATTACTATGCCTAGCTGCCACATACAATACACAGATACATTATATACATATTTTCCATCTGATCTCTGATGCATTTGCAGCTCCCATCGAATATCAATGCCATCCCTAAGCAAGCATTTGAGAATAGAATTTAAGTTACAGGAGACAAAGAAGATGCTCAAGTGGAAACAGTACTGGCATTGAAATCCTGACCCTGATGATCTAAGACTGTAGTTGAGGTCCTTTTGAGTAACATCTGACGCAATTCTTCCCGAGTCTCAGAACAAAGCATTACGATTTGCACTGGGCAGTCTACTGGACCACACTAAAGGAGTTTACAGGAACCGTGGCTGCAAAATCCACGAAGGTTACCTGAAAGGTGTTTAATACAACCCCAACCCCCGTATAACCACTCTCACTCTAACTATAAATGTGATGCAGATGGCACATTTCTTCATTTACACTTTACTGGGTGGTGCCTTCATTTTCAATAGCAATCATGTACCACAGCTTTTCCTCTCCATTTTCTTTCCTGACAGATGAAGTTTTTTTCTCTTCCCATGCTGATTGGCTTATTTACCTAAGACATCATGACACTTCGTTCCATCATAACGTGGCACTGTTCTCTCAAAGTGAGACCGGTCATTAGATGTATCATTCTGAAATGTGAATATTAATGCCCCAAAGAGATGAACCATGAGCATCTCAGATGGACAAGAAGGGATTAGACATAAACTGGTAACAGGATTGATAACAATTTACAAGTATGTCAGACACAATGGCACATCATCTTGATCGACAAGAACTACTATTCACAAATTGTACTTCCACAAGCACCTTCAGTGCTCTCACCAATCAAGATTCATAATAAGCATTTTAAGACTGGTATTTTTTTTAATGGCATCAGCCTGATGCCAAGCACAAGTCAACAGGAAAACCACTTTCAAGGATTGAAAAGCTGAAGCAAATGCAAAAGGTGCACTGAATAAATGCTGCAGCAGTCAACCACTTACACTTAAGAGAGGAGGTTATAATCCAAAAGAGAATTTTCCAACAATAAAGTATGATGTACTATATAAGGAATGAATGCTGAACTTGACCAGACAGTTCATAATAAATGCTATGTGATCAGGTTTTATTTTTAATATAATTTTGTGTTTAAAGACATTCTAATTGCAGCTAGAAAGTGCAACTGTTTAAAAGTGCTGCCTAACAGTCCCATTACAAGTCAGGAATTGTATGTAAAGGCATGCTCAGAGAAAAATAAAAACACCCCACACTTGGGATAGTTTTTGTCTCAATGACTGGAAAAAGTCATTTACCCAAGAGAGTAAATAATGGTGAAATACATCAATCCCACTGATTATTCTCTTCTCCAGTTAACCCAAGTTTGCCAAAACCAACTGCCTAGTGATATTATCTTGTGATTTTACAGCTACTTATGTTGATGCTGTGCAAAGGACACAAGCAGTAATTCTTGGTCACGTGTTTAAAAAACCCTGAATTGAAAATTATTTGAAGAGTTGCTTCTTATAATTTCTTCCACTAAAGATAGGTACGCATGGTTCGTTAAAATAGTCAAGCTAGGTCTAAATTACGAAAAATTAGCACAAGCAGAACACCAGATTAACACATCTTTATTCCTTTCACTACACAAGCTAAACCAGGTACTTCTGCCTTATATATATTCTGTGCCTGACAAACTTTTTGCAACATTAAGCCAAATACTTTTTTGCTGAGAAGGATGAGAGCTGAAACTATTTTTAAAAAAAGAGCTCAGTCTTCCTACTTTTTGATTAATGCCAATTTTATCTTTCAATTTACTTGTTCACACAGCACAAGAATTCACATCTTCATTAACTTAGTTTGTATTGTTTATGTGTTTTTTCAGAAGACACCTCTACTGTCCCATACTAAAGTCAATGCACACTGACCTGAAGCACAACCTTCTGAAACAGGTTCTGAACATTCCAGATTCTTCCTTTTAACTTGAATTCCATAAGTAATTTTAGGTGGGTGAAATATGTCATGAAAACAGGAGACTCTTTATCCGTCGGTTTTTAAAAGCTATATAATTCTTGCCCTGCCTCTAATTGCTTTGTATTAAATATTCACTAGAAATACATGGGAAATTTGCACATACTTCATAGTAACTATTCTTTTTGTTCTGGAGACAAAATTATTATTTACTCAGTTAAAATTATTATTGATTTTTTGCCAAATTAGAAACTGCAACCTGACTTGGTCACAGTGACTCCATCCTTCTCCTCATGAATCTCCTACTGCACAGCACTTCTGCTGACTGCGCCTCTCACCCCTCCAGATTTTCATCTACTTGGACAGTGAAGCTCTGTGGGAAAAGACTGAATATGAAGGGTTCAATACAAATTTCAGCTGGAGCTGTAAGGCAAACCATCAAATGGTAGAGCAAGAGAGTTATAAAATTCATCTCAGAAAGATCTTCTCGTACTCCTCCCCTACACAGGCAATTTGAGAGAAAGGAAGAAAATGAAGAATGGTAGTTTTCGAGAACAACCCATCCAGGATAGATGATAAACCTGCATGCTACCCTGAGGAAACAGGGTGAAAGTTCAGTCCTATGTTCATATTTCTAAACAGCATAAATATCAAATATCCTTCCTGAAGAATAATTATCTCTCCAGTCTCTTACCACATTGCTGTGTAACTATACAGTAAATATTATCCTGCTAACATGCTTATGTTTACTTAGCATACATTATATTTGATGCTATCTGGCAGCATAAGTTTTAGTTCTGTCATCTTAAAATACTAATAGTTGTCAATCAAAATAGAAAGTGCATAATAAAAATGTTCTAGAAACTAATAACCCTATATTTCTACACCCTCAGCTTGGAGCTAAACATTGCTAAAAATGAGATTAATTATACGTTTGTACAATGTCCAATACAATCAGACAGACCTCTAAACAACATTCTCCTAGAAATGAACACAGACTAGATACATAATCATATAGAGAGAGTGTGTATATATTATGCAATATATGCAACACTAAATTAATAGTATCATCTTTATTTGGCCCAGTCTTTTTTTATCTACAAGAGAGATCTGAGGGAAAAAAACTCACAGTGTTAGGTAGAGGATGAGAGAAAAGGGCACGGTCAATACCAAAGAAATTTATGGTGACTTTCTGTAAATATTTAGAAGCACCAAGGAGATACACACAGGACAGGTCCCTGAAGTTATGACCAACATAACAGGGTAAACTGATCAATTTAAGATAAAGTGTCAGAAAAACATCCTTTGAATTATATCTGTGAAACTTTAGTGGAAACTTCACTGCTTGGGACATTTAAACCTGCTCTGGACAAGTATTAGCAAATACCCTGTAGGGAACAATCCTGTAATGTCAAGAAGATGGACTAGATGTATAACAGGTTTTTTGCTCCTCCAATTTTTATTGTTCTAATCCATCACCCCTAGCGAGGTGACGAAGTTCTGTGTAGACCTTTAAAATTATGACCATTAGAAAATTATATCGGTGTCGGTATAATATATACACAGACATGGATGTAAGTTCTGGTTTTTAAAAACTCAAAGTGCAAAACCAAATTCTGCACCTAAATTGCCCGTGCTACAGCTGTAATTATGCATTAATCTGGCAAGTGCAGATAGAAATTTCTAATTATGGTTATGTGAATGCACAATTTGTGTGCGTAATTGTGACAAGTGAACTTGCAACTGTTAACAACATAGTAGCATTGGACTGAGACATGCTTATGCTCCAAAACCAGGATCAGACTGTGAGCTTTGCCCCAAACCATAAAATTAGAAATGCTGCAAGGTAGACAAGCTGACATCAAAGCTTGCAGAAGAAGCTAAGAAGTCCCATAAGGAGCTCTAAACAAAACACTTTCATCAGAGATTCTCAAGGAAAAGGTGAAAGATTTTATTTGGTTCCCTTCTGCCCAAACCACTATGGTGTTTTCTCATTTTTCTTCGCCCCCTGTTTTGCAGAGAGGCTAGAACTCCCTATCACTCTTTCTAAAACCTGAAATCCACCAAGGATTTTGTATGGACTACTAACAGTAAAAGTCACTCAGAGCAATGGTTACATAAAGCACCTCTGTTCCCCAGGCACAGCATGACAGAACTCTTTATGGATATGCAAGGTGTGTTAAAGGAGGAGGATAAAGGCTTCACTTTGCCCATGCATGATACTGTTGTTATTTCTGTTACTCCAGAGTGGAAATCCTCTTATTGACTAAGTACTAGGCAATCACCCCCATATGAGTGCCAATAAAGAGATCCATTGTCTACATACTTCAATAGGAAGACAAACAATGAAAGGGTATGGAGAAGAGAAAAGGCGTTTTGCTTTTAATCTTTTAGGCTGTAATAGCCATAACTGGCTTTTCTATATAGTTTGGCCCTACTTTGTCATACTATTACAGTGAGAAACAGCGGCCTGCACTGATTTTTATACACGAATCTTAATGACTTCAATTGCTGCTAAGGATGCAGAATGGTGGCAGGATATGGCCATTCACCATTAAGGCCCTAAAGCCTTCATAATTACTGAGTATACAGAATATTTATTATAGAGACTATGCCAGGCCTCTTTTGTGAGCTGCCCTGGGCCTGTTCTCTGAGCCACATCAAGCAAGAAGTTTAAATGAAACTGCTCCCAAGTTTCTGAAATGGTTTAATAAAACATATACTGACTGTAATATTCAGTTTATAGTAGAAAACTATTGCCCCTTGGTTTGAAAAATGACCTCTAGTTGGCAATTTTACTCTCAGCTTCATAGATTATAGTCCGCTGTTGGTCATTTTCTCAATCCACAGGGCAATACTTTTCCATAACAAGCTCAAACTGCAATCAGTATTTGTAGGCTGTTACACAAGTTGAGGATAATATGTCTCAACACATTCTATTATATGACTAAACAAAAGAAATAACAACCTGGTGACACAGACATATGGAGAAAAGCAGTGCTATTCTTCTAATGCTGAGATAGCAGAAAAACATATTTCTTTGTGTTGTGCTAATTTATTTCAAATTTAATGTCTTCAATACACAATAATATCTAATTTGATTTTTTCATTAATAGCATTTTGGTTTATGTTGTCTATTCTTATTTTAATGTAAAATGACAAATACTAAATTCTATTAGTATCAGATTTTAGAAGTGACAGATAGCCTAACATTGTAAAATCACATTAAAATGTATTCACATAGATATCTTAAAGATCATTTGCTCTTGGGCACACAAAACACACATTCATAAACTTATAGGTTTGATATTAGGAAATTCTGATACAGTTTAGTAGGCAAGCTGCAAGTAATTGTTTCAGCACCCAGCTCTAGTACATAAATACGAGATGAAATACCACGTTTTGGAAAAACGGTTCCAGTATTAGATAATCAAACAGATACATTGTGTTGAGGAGAAGTCACAGACCAGAAAATGAGGGAGATCTGGCATATGTTCCAAGGTGTGCCCCGGACAGCTCTGCCAGTGACAGATGTTAAGAAAATCACCCCACCTTCCCAAACTGCAGTTACTCTGACCTGCAGGGCTAGTAAAACTTACCTAGGCTGGCTGGAGTGTGGCGAGGTTTAATCAATGGATGATGAAAGCTCTTGTAGATCCTTTACTGTAAATACAAAATATTTGTAATTACAAGATGAATATTCATCCCCATGTGTAAATAAAACTCTGCGGTTAAAATGTGACACCCACCCACACTCAGAGCCAAAGGGAACAACTTCCTAAACTCAGGCTAGTGGAGTCAAGCAGAAGTGGACATTTTGCCATCCTTCCTCTAGAAATTAAGAGTTTCCTATCCTTTAAACAAATATACTGTACTTGCTAGGGATCTATGATGGGACAGAAGACAAGATCTTGGCTGAAAGCTGTAACACCACCCATAAGAGAAAAAGGTTCATTGCAGATCTGTATGGGTGGCTTCAGAAACTATATGCACCTATAATACTGCATTTTGAGGAATCAAAGGGGCAAGTATTTTGTCTTCACTCATTTTCCAGTACTGTTCCTATACTGTTGCTCAATCACAGATTCACCTGCATTCTTTAGCTGGAATTTAAGTGGTCTGGCTTCATTTAAACACGTAGGAACTGCATCCATAAGCTTTAAAACGTTTGAGCTAAAGAATGTATTTGACTGTGATTACACAGAAGATGATGGCTCTTTATCTTACAAGTCTTCAAGGAATTTAGATGTCTAACTCATTAATAGTGCTTGGTGCATTAGATTTTACATTTTTATGATTTTAGAAGAAAGGTTTTCTAATACAGAAAAAAAAGCAATTCCCCCCCCCCCCCATTTTTCATTTTAGGGTAATAAAAGCAGCACATATGTGCCATAGCGTAATGGATTAATTAAGGAATATGATGTTTATCCTAGGTCCTGAGTTGTACATCTTCATAACTCACTCATACAAATTAATGTATTATACCACGCTTCAGAACGATACATCTATTTTTACCATACCTGTTGAGAATAAATTGTTCTAAATTGGATTATCCTGATATCCAGTGAGAAATGTAAAAATTACATTGTTATTTTAAGAATTTACATTGCTGTGTATAAAAAACCATAATCTTCTCACTGTGCTTTTGAACTGTCATGTTACTCCCACTGTTATGAAATCATAATTGCTCCTGCCACACCTAAAATCAAATGTAATGCATATTGTATTTCTTCATATGCTGTGCATTTCCTACCTTAATCACAAAACCATATACAGTATATTTTAGGACTACTGTCTCATTACAGACCGCTTTTGTGTATAAGTAATACACAGCTATGCACGCAAACACTCATAAAGTCCTCATTTCTAAAATCAACAGATGAAAAAATCCCTAAATAATAATGTACAGATGTTTCATATTTAAATGAGCTGTTGGCATTTAATGCTGCCAATCATACATGCAATAAAATTGGTGAATTTCAAGGTACTCAGCACTTACAACAGATTATTTTTATTTTTTTTTTAAATTTTAGAATGACGGGGAAAATGTCTGTTCAATAAATATACATTTCTGATGTCATCCTGAAATTCCCGAGTGGTCAACTATGCTATATTGTTTCATACCAATTCCTATTCCTTTTACCTCAAGAAAGTTGATTTTGCTGTCCTTAAGCTGCAATGCCTCACTAAAAGTAAATTATCTGCACATTATCTGCAGAGTAATCCTCTTCTTGAATACAAGACAGAACATCAGAGTTTCTAATCCTACACAGATAGAGTAATTCACATCCACTGTATGTTTTACTGTAAAGACAGAGTAATACAATATGTTTGATAAATCATGTATGTGTCTGTGTACAAAGAAAAAGGTTTATCTCCTTTCCTACAAGATGCATCCGTATTAAAACACACACACTCCCCATGCTGACACTGCAACAATCTTTACAAGTTCTATTATAGAGACATCTAAGTTTAAAAAATGAAGCAGCTCACAGGTCAAACAAGTTCCTGATGAGAAGTGCTTAACCAGAAATATTATTCCACTGATTGTAAGTTTTCATCCATACATCAAACCCTAGAGTCTATTGATTAAATAAAACTGATCTTTTTTTATTTCAAAGCAAAAGAGAATTAAATTATTGCCATTGTTTTCTCTTCGTTTGGAACTATCACGCTGTACACACTGGCCATGTGTCCTGCTTATAATTACAACATCCTTAAGGAGAGCTTATTCTAAAATGACTGATCACAGGTTTCTTGCCTCTTCCTCTAAATCTTCTGCTCCTGGTCATAATCAATGGCACTTGATGGCCCAATATTCTGATCCAGTATGGCAAGCGGTATGATCCAAGATCTGCTAAAAATCAATAAATTCATTTGCTTCAGGAAATTTTGGATCAAGACAACTTTAAGTATATGTAAATACAAGAATTTACTGCAATTATGCTGGCACATCTTTCCTTTCTCATACCTCTTTTTCACTGCATAATTAGCTGCATCATCCCTTAATTCTGCTTGCAATCCTACAGAAAGTAATCCAGGCCAGTCAGCCCTTGCAAAGCCTTACCAAAAGCAAGGTCTGCCAGATTAGAGAACAGAGGGTCTCCTTCAGCAAAACACATCAAAACACTGTGTATCTGTATACTGCTGATCCCCGCATAGCATTGACTGGAGTCTGAAGATACCATCAAACACTAACATAGCATGAACATGTAACAACTGCTAATGATGGCTTTGAAGAGCACTAACAGGTGGATACAAAAATCTTCTTGGAGTTCAGTCTGCATTTTTCCCCTTGTGAAAAAATGTCCAAGTTAGCTTAATACTTCCCTTGGGCTACTGTGTTTCCAAGTCAGTCTTCAGTCTGGTTCCAGTCTACCTGCTCAGGGCTGCTCTGCGCTGTGCAAACATGGTCTAACACTCAACATGTGCCATAACGAGGCCAGAAAACCCTGCAGCAGGGACATGGTTTCCATTCTGGAAGGTAATCACTGCTAGGCTAAAATGGTAGCATCCAAGTTCACTTATGTGTCTGACCCCACACTCAGAGAAGAAAGGACACATGCTAAATTCAATTCTGTTACTGTATATACACATCACTTAAACTGTATCAAGTATTCTGAATATATTTTTTAAACGCAAAGAATTTTTAATGTACTTTGAATCTTCTTTAAATTAGCATCACAGACTAGGGTAAATGCATAATTAATAATAAATTAATTAACAAAAAAGGAATGTATTACCTGTTAGTTATTTCAGTGTAATGGAGTTACAGAAATGCAGAATGATGAGTAAATACAGACATCTGTACCGGTTAAGAAGGCTGCAGCTTGGGCACTTCCTTCAGCCCCTTAGTCTTTTTCCACTAGAAATCACTGCTTCAGCACCAGCAGAGCAAAGATGAGAACCTTGCTTCTGCCAAGTAGCACTAATTTCTGCCCATAGTGACATTCAGAAGAGGATCAATCAAATCACAGGGGTAAGAAAACTGTTTGCTTATGATGTGGCTGTCACCAGTGAAGATGAGTTTGTAACACCCTCCAAGCATCAAGAGGACACACAAAAGAAACATTAAAAAAAAAAAAAACACAACAGATACTCTTGCAAAATATATCAATGCAGTTCTCCAAACTGAAAAAGCAGAAGTCAGAAGATCAAGAACTCACAGTTAGGATTTTCCTATTAGTTAAAGAACATAAGGATTTTCCTGAAGTCTTTGATTGATATATGATCTTTTCTTTCTTTTCAGGCAGAACAGCTGTCCAGTGAACTAGAAGAAATAGCCCTGAAGACAGCTTTGTGTCTGATATGACTTTGAGAGGGAAAATTATCCCAATGATAAATGCTTTACATGGTCTAAGAAAAAAATAAAATACAAATGTCATCCATGAAAGAATTTTTCTTTCTATTTGAGCAAGCAATCCCTATTATCATAGGAGTGGAGGGGGGTGGGGGGGTGGGGCATGGTGGTGTATGTTTTACAGTGCCCGGTATCAAAGCGAATGTCCCTCAAAACTGAATTTGGAATGAACCTAACCTCTTAAAAGCACCTACTGCCTCTTTTTGAAGGGCAACTGGGGAAACAGCGAGAGACACAGAGAATTTTCTGAAGACTGTCAGGACATAGTGATCTGTGATATACTGTAACTTCCTTCATTCTTCTTTGTAAGGACATTCTTTAAGAAGGGTGAAACACTCACACTTTGCTGGCTGGTAAAGATATGTAATCTTTGCCACAACAACTGTACACAGAAATAGCTTGACTATGTCCAAGAAAAAACAAGTCAATAACAACCAACACAAATCATCTCAGCAGAAATACTTGGTACAAATTAGTGTAAATTTATTCAATCTAATGGAATTATGTAAATTACATAAATGAAGGACTACAGCCACTGACAATTCAGTGATGTCCAGATTAGAGGAAAGACTGCATGAAATTGAGCCTTTATGGAGCTTGCTCTAGAGCTGTGTTTTGGCAGCAGTGAGGGGTTAAGAAAAGAGCCTTAAAGAGTGAACAACCAGAATACTTGGGTTAAATTTGTACATCTTCCTCATTTTAAAACATGTCTCATTGTGGCACTTCAGTATATGGATGAGCACTGATGCCTGCTGTCATACACATCCAGAAAAAGGAAGAGTAATTACAACTGTACTTCCCTTGAAGTAACCAAATCCAGTATAACACCAACAGTGGCAAGCAGTACATCAATGGTTCATCCACCCACCCTCCAAAGCCTTGTTTGAATTTGCCACATAGATGATGTTCTCTGCTAATTTGGCCAAGACTAAACAAGAGCTCCTACATATCTGATACAGGATAAGTCTTGGCTTAGAAACGCCTAGCAAAAAAGCATAATAATGCTCTGCCCATCCTATCTTAGTGGCCCTTGAATCCTTAACCTAGATCTCCTTGCTCACCCTGCCCAAAACTCATCTTTCAATACAATGTTGAGGAGAGATCAACAGCACTCTTCCAACTTTCACTCTCCTCCCAACCAAGCACCCTTCTTCCTGCCCCAAAGCCTTCCTGAATAAGCCCCTGTGAGTATCTTTATTCCAGAAATTAATTAAAATTGAATGAGATCTTTAGCACTGAGAAACTTAGAGACACAGTTACATGTTCTCATATACGTTTGCACAGCCAGAGATCATTTCTCTTCCTTCCCTTGCATAACTTGAACGCCCTTCCTCCACCTGTCCCAAACCCCCTCCTTCATCTCTATGTCTGGAGTCCTCCTCCTCCTCCCATGTAAGCTGCCATTAACCATATGCATCAGAGTGGTGTTCCACCAGCTGTTGACATCTGCCTGCTCTTCTGCCACCTCACTTGGCCCTACCCTGCATTATCCAGTGCTAGCCCCTGCTCTCACACAGATTTTAAATCCACAGTTTTCAGAAATCCTGCTCCATGGGATTCCAGCAACAGAAGAACAGGAGATAAGAACATAAAAGCATCCTCAATGTGGTCTCCCATCAGGAAGCCAACTAAATCTGATAGACACTGTCTTCTCTGACCCATAAGCAGGAAAGGGATGAGCATTTAGAGAGGAGAACAGCAGTTCAGAAAACACCTTTATATGGTCTGTAATCGGCCAGCATCACCTAACAAACAAAAAGCATTTTCCTAGGTCTTTACTTTTGGAGCAATCAAATCATATTTAAAAAAAAAAAAAGATTTCCACATCTATACATTACACATATATTTATATTTCTATGTTTCCCCTCCTTCTCCCCCACTTTTAGTTTCCAGTGGGAATCAGCAACTATTTTACAGAGAAAGACTCTGTAACAAGCTTACAGGATGCCTTTAGTAATAAGATAATTATTTGTAACTCTATAAAGAATTATAATTTTTAATTTAAAAAGAAATCAAATAAAAACAGCTTTCATCTTTCCTACCATGTGAAGAAAACATTCTCTGCCTACAACTCAAATTATCATTCTCTCCTTTGTGCAAAATGAATTGACCCAGAAAACTAAAAGGGTAAGAACCCATATTTGCTGGGCTTATTCAGCAGCCAAAAGTTCATGAAAAACACTGTTGTGTATCACATAGCAACCACTTGATGCCTATTGTTAAAATACAGTAGTTATTCAAAAAGTAAAATCTTGCATTCTCAAATAAGAAGCCAGGCTGCAATGTGTGTTTACTGTTTTTGGGAAACAGTCATCTTGCCATTTTCTCTTTTTCCATAGTCTTGGCATATTTGGTCAGCTATGCAATGTGTAGTTACCCACAGGAAAGAAAAGGAACATAAGAATTTTCCTCCAGTGTTTTGCTCACAGGACAATGTCCATTCAAAGCAACACTTGAGATCACTATTAAGAGAGTTAAGATGTGTTTTATTTTTATGCAACCGCACTTTCAGTAAAAATGTAATATTCCAGAGGAAGAGCATGAGGGAGAAAGGGAGAGAAGCTTACTGCTTTTTGACTGAGCATTACAGTTGCACACTTTCACCTGTTCTCAAAGCAAGCTACTCTCAGGAAGTCTTTTACACATGTACAGATGTCCACATTGCTACTGCACATTTGTACTTCTTCTCAGCACTGTTACCTGTCACTACAGCTGTGCAAAAGTATGAACTTCATAGACATCTCCCACTCCACCTTTCCTCCAAATCTTTTGTGATACAATATGGTAAAAATTAAGATGTAGTAAAATTAAAATTTATAGAGGAGGAAAGAAAGTCAGATGTAGAGTCAGAAAAAATATTAACAATTTCTGTTAAATGGAGTATGTGTTACTCTAAAATATTTGAAAAGCACTGGTAGATCACTTGAGCTATTCTGGCCTTCCCAGATTTCCATGAAAGCTGAAAGACAGCCCTCAGTTTCAGTCACAACTGCATCAGACTGACTATTTAAATTATCAAAGCAAGACCAAAAGGGTTCTGCTGAAACAACTGCTGAAGGAGATGAAGGGAAGAATAAGAAAGATATAAACTCCCTTGTAGGTGCTATTATGTGCTATTACAGAAATAGCACAACTTCAAACTTCAAGATAATGGCATTTTTAATACCAGAAGGGAATGGCATACTTGCTTAGCATAACTTTGAGATATTTCATCAAGGCTGTGTACAAACAGGTGTGCAACATTTTTGCTAGCTGTAAGATGCTTGTTGAGATTATCTGCTTATCTAAAAGAGTGTTTAAACTCCTTTTGAGTAGCTAAAATAAGATAGTGGCAGAAAGTAGTTTAAAAGGGGGAAAATGTGCGAACATAGACTTTTTGCCAAGAACCTTACTTTGAGAGCAGCTGTATCCAGGTAGGTGTGTGCTGTTTCCATAGTCTCTGAAAAGAAAGTTGAGTGGTAGGCAGCAAACCCCACGTGAATGGATGGAGATGCTACAGAAAAAGTGTGAGAATGAATTAGTAACCCAGGAACAAAAAGGTGAGTTTTATGATTTGAGAGAGATCTGGCTGTTTCCAAAACAAGATGGAAAGCATGGATGAGTTGAAGTTGCAGCTTGCTTGCTGCAAGCGTTCCTGCTTGTCTTACTGAAAGTTCTTTATTGGAGGTCAGAGGAGAATGCAAAAAATCAACTTCTTAACTGCACATATCAGCTGGCTTAAACAGAACTGTATATACAGTTACATATTTGAATCAGTCCAAAGGTAGATTGGTGCGTACTTACAGACAGGGATTGTCTATACAAAGGAAATACTTGGTTTGGTCATTGGTCAGTGATCTGCCCATGACAGGATGTGGTAATTATACATGACTGTTGAATAGCTGTAGTTAAAATAGTACAGTCTTGTGTAATTTATTAGCAAGATACTGGCATACTTGATGAAACAAAGACCGAGTTATTACGTTGTCCATGCACAACTAAAAATTAAGAAATCCTTCCCCTAAACCAATAAATATTATATGTTGAAGAATAATGCACAACTTTTCTAGACCAACTCAAATTCTCCTCTGAAAATGTATGCTTCTCTCAGAAACAGATTCCCAGCACAGGGACTGGTAATTTATAATCCAACAAAATACTCTGTTGAACAAAAAAGTAATACCTACACTGCACCTATGCAAATCACTAAGAATGAGTGACTCTAAGGACCAGTAAGAACAAAGCCCAAAACTCCTATCAAACATTATTTGAGGTTTGAAAAAGTCAAGACAAAGTGTAATTTTTTTTAAATGGGGATAAATTGGGATTTCTGTAACAATTGACTCATTTTGCCTGCTTTTATCTAAGGATCTCAAAGAGCACTCCAAGTGTTAATTAAATTACAAAGCATTTTTGAGACAGGTAAATGGTATTATGCCCACTGGGGAACAGAGAGAACATTTATGTTTCATTACTAAAGTCACAAAGAAATTCAGTGGCTAGTAATATAACCCAAGAATTACCAGTCGCCCATCTACTCATTGACCTGATGGCCTCACAAGAGATAAAATTAGCCTTAAAAGCCAAAAATACTTTCCTCTTGTGCTGTCCTATCTTCCAAGAATTAGGCCAAGATTTTTTTATTTTATTTCATTTTTCTCCCTCTGCTTACTAGGAGACCTTTCTTTCAGTCACACAAAAGAAGCCACTTCCTAACCTACCCAAGTGTGTTAAGGATCACAGTACAGTAATATGAATAGGAACCTAAACAAGGGCAGTGAACTGTAATGCTGCTGTTTAACAGCTTATGCAGCTGCATCAGGATCCTCTCTTCTAACCAGCCATACCCCCAGAGATGACACATAATAGCCTGTAGCCCATCAGAATGAAGATGGAAAGATGTGCAGTTGAAATAATCCTTCACTGGCCAATTCACCAACTTCCAATCCTACTTTTCCAAAGAAACAGCCATAAAACTACCTTAAGGAACCTGGTGCCTCGTGCACTTCATGTAATAATCTCCCACTGAAAGGAACAACATAAGAAATAGCCAGTGAGGCCCTGAAAATGCTTCTGACCACGGAAAAGTCTTCTGCAGTCTACTATATCTATTTTAAGTTGCATGTAAAGAGACAAGGGAGAAACATTTCACTGATCATTCTATTCTTAGCCAAAAAAAGGAAGCCACCATCTTTTATTCTTGACTAGTACAACTGTGGGATCCATAAGTAATAAAGCAGTAAGATATAATGCAATCTGCACAACAGACACTCCAGTGACTTACAGTGCAACTTAAGACATCTCTAACGCAAGATGGGTACAGCTCTGTTAGGGCTTTAACAAATTATATCTCCATTAGTAAACTGATTTTGGAGAGTTCTTTAAAGGTTTCTCTGTTTTGTAAACAATTATTTATTACGAAAAATAGGGAAGCATCTTTTTGAACTTTATTTAAACCTTTTGAATACAATGTTAAACCAAGATTTCAAGCTTTATTTCCCCCCCTTCGTTTCTTACTATGTCAGGAAGAATCAGCTATGTGGAAGAGGTGAGAATATCTTTGATTTAAATGACCAAGACTTAAGGTTGTCTTTACCGTGGCAGAAAACAAAGCTGCTGCATATATATGCAGTAGTAGTATTATTGTTATATGGTATGACAATCATAATCTTTTTTTCTTTTCCTAAAAATATGTCTAAAGAACCACACAGTTTACACACCGCATTCAAAATATTTTTCTTCGTTTACATTGATTGCATATTTCAAATCATGTTACAGCTGTATCGTTTAGCCTAAATCAAATAAGGAATCCACATAAATGCATACACACACTTCCCTTGTTTTTAGACATTGCCAATATTGACAAGATTAAAATATTTTTCTCATTCATTATTTATTGTGATATGATGAAACAGTAAGAGTATGTATTTAACAGAACATCACAAAGTAGAGTTAAAATGTGGACATGCTGTTTCATTTTGATTTTACTTCAACAGTGTTAAGTATGTGACTCCCTGACTGCAATAATGACATCTTTGAGTGATGAAGATTTAAGATGCTTTGCAAAGATGCAGTATTATCCAAATTCTTCAGCCATGCTGATTAGGAGAATTATTAAATAGATGAACCCAGGACTGGAAAGAGTGCCATGACTAAAGTCCCTCCTGTTGCAGGGGACTGGGGAATCAGTGCTCAGCGCAACAGCAGCAGGAAACTCCCATACTGCATCAGGTACATAACTGAAATGACTGGAAGGCAGTCGTACATATACAACTCCAACTCTTACAAGCACCAACAGTTTTTGTTACCAAAAATGTGTCCTCTGGATAGTTTCTCTGCTTCTAGGGTGAACTGGTATTACCTTACAACTGGAGTTTGGGGTCAAGCAATGCTATATCTGGCTGAACCTCAAGTACACGGTAGATATGTATGAATTTGGTTTTTGAATGTATGTACCTTGGATTGAAAACCACAGACATAGCACTGCATGATCCCAGTTTCCAGCTCACAGTTGGGCACCATTCTGCACGTTCCTACAGGCAAAAAAGCAAGGAAATGCCAAAGAGGGAGCACCACAGCAAAGCAACTGTAACCAAAACTGGTACTGCTGGGCAGAGGAGCGTAGAGCTTGCCTTCTGTACTGTGTGACAGTATCTGGGTTAGAATGCAGAAAAAGACAGACACATTTTAGCCCAAATGCTTATTGTTGCATACTACAATCTAAATATACCCCCTATGATAGATACAGCAGAATAATCAGAAGATACTGAATGCTTAAAATGCACCCTTAACAAAACAAAACAATGTAATGCATATCTCTCTTTACGTGTCAAACAATTTGCCTAACAAATCATAATAATGCAGAATGATGTAAAATTCACCCATCAAGCCCAAATGCATGCACAAAGATTACCATGGCAAAGAATTGTGAATTTCATTAAATATGTTAAAGGCAAAAAAAAAAATTCAGCTTTGAAAAATAGTAATCCTGTCTTTCAACAAAAATATTATAGGAAGCTATGAATTTGGTAGATCTGAATAGGATGTTGGTACATGTTTTACTAAGGTAATATAATGGCACACTATTATTAGATCACATTAATCATTACTGTGCCAAAGGCACTGACAGCACCACTGAAAAGGATTGAAAGGGCTGGTAATGGATATAAATTACCCATTGTGTGATAAAAGGATTTTTACTAAGAAGGTAAGAATAAAACAGCAAATTTCTAATATAACTGTTGTGTAAAAACCAAAATAAAAGTAATCCAGTCAGTAATATCCACAAAATCAGAAAGTAAGCACTTCTGAAACAAGATAAAGTCACAATAAAAACTGTATACAATGTAAAATTAATTTTGTGGTGCATAATATTACTATCAATTTAAATAGTTTACATGATGACCTCTAAGGGGTATGGTCAAGAGAAAGGTAAGCTTTGTTAATTAGAATCGAGTATGAGCTTCTCCATGCGTATTTTAAGTTTGTGGGCTTGGAATTTTTGGGTTGTTTTTTTTTTTTAACCTATAATGGCTTCCATGACAGCCCCCTGAAATTGAAGATGTGTTGAGAGTTTTCTGTTTTCTGCATTAACATCACAACAAACAGCACATCTCTCAGATGGTTTTATTTGGATTCCAAATGCTATTACAAAACAAACCACGTCTTTGCTGAGCTATTTAACCATTTGATTGAAACCATTTGTATTACTAATTGTCCAGTTCTGTGCTCCTCCTTTACTCTGGCAAGTATTTCCTGGTATTAGTAGGGATCAGTAAAGTCAATTGGTCAAACTACATCCTTATTTACAGCATTAAAAATCCACATATCTTCTCTAAATTTGATGGAATTATTCTAGAATCAAGTCACTGTAATTCTCTGAGTCAATTGTCTAGAATAAAATCCAGTAGCTCACATTCAATTAGTAAGTTTTAAAAATTGTGAGCCATATTCTTAAATGATATAAATTTGTAAGTACAGACATCAATCCTGAAAACACTTACATCTACGCTTAACTTTACTCACGTGAGTAATTCCATTAGCATCAGTAATTCAATACCTGCTTATGCATTTGCAGTACTGAAGCTTTAATATGCCTGACTATCCTCTCACTTACATCAGCTATAAATCAGCACAATTCCTCTGAATCACACAGTTTCTACTGATTCACAAGATATAAAAACGACTGGACAATCCGGTATAACAATTGTAGTAAAGAAGTAACATATGAATTTGATTTGGGAGCAGAAGCTATCAGAAATTTTGATTTAAGAATCAATTAACACATGTAGAATGTAAAATGTAGAATTAATTATTGGTTATTTCCTAGGAAGCTAGACTTTTATTTCAAACTGAGGGCCAAATAACCCAATTCTGATTTCACACCGATTTCCACACCCATCTGATTTCTCAGACTTTACAGAAGCTTTTCTTCTACTGCACTGGAATAGCTCAGAGGAAAACCACATATACAATGTGATACCCCTCCACCCACTGATTTTCATGGGTGTTCTTCGCATGCTAATATACAACAGAATATGGTTCTTAATAATATGCATGAGATGTTCTACTGAACTTATGGAAAAAAAAACAACAAAAAGTGATACAATGAATTTAATCATGAGTGTCATGGATTTTTTTTAAAATCAGCAGTCTGTTGATAAAGGAATAAATGATGATTCATCTCTACACAATTATTACATATCAACTGTGTAAGATGAATGCTCATGATTTTACCCAGCAGATTTTTTTCTTGAAAAATCTATTTGTAGGCTCACTACACCCTGAAAGAACTACAATAAAAAGTTTTGCTAAAGACATAAACGTAGTATTTTTGAAGATGTAAAAAAATCATGTGAGAACAGATTTTTAAATCTAACTTAGGTACCTTGTTTGTTTGTTTGGGGTTTTTATAATACAGAAAAACAAACCTAAAAACACAGATCCATAAGCAGAAGAAAATGTTATGAGAACAATATAAGTAAGTATTCTTACCAGTTACTCTTAAACCAATGAATCTGTTCCCTGGCTGAGGAAATTCTTAAAAGACACGGGATAGGTACTGAAGGTCGCAACTGTAAAAATAAAACCTGTGAAAAATTTAATATGTCAAACATCAGTGTCTGAATCAGACATTTATGTTAAAATATTACAATGCCATCTCAAGCAGACAATCTACAGAGCAGCAGAGAGTATTGAGAATTAGAATATTAATGGGATTAACACATTTTATTTTTTAAGCCTTCATAATGTACGTGTTTGGTGGTCATTTCATTTGGGGAACTGAAAAGTTCTTTCAGTTCTGGATTGTTTTGAGAGGGAAAACCTCTCCTCAAGATAATGCTGAGGAACAGAATGAAATTCTTCTGATCCTTTCCCCTAGACAGTGCAGCAAAAGAGGACAAAACAGGATAAAACAAAAGTTGCATAGCATACTCCAGAAACCCAGTTATTCTCTTTGACATTGATATTCTAATCTTTCAAACTGAGTAAAAAGAGAACAGCCACTAATTGTATTTTTACTTTTTTTTTAATTCCATTTTATAACAGAAATAAGTCCTTTGTAGATGATCTCATCTAATAAACCCTACTTAAAAGAGATAAGAGCCAGCAGTAAAAGCCAAACCAGAATATTTCCAAGATATTTGTCAGTAGTGAATTTAGGGCCATTACATTAGTAAGCAAAACAGAAACAAAAACAAAGGGCATTCTTAGAGCAAAATAAAGTTCACTCAACTGAAGCTATAATCTGAAGAATTTATGACTGAGAATTCTAACTATGTTTATTCCTATGCATGTCTAACAAATGAAATTAAAGTTCACTTCCAAATAATACACTTTGTACATCTACATCAACCAAACTATTTTGTACAGCAGGCTTTGGCTCTGAATCCCCAGTTCAAGCACCACAGCCTTAGAGCTTCACCTTACCAACACTGATTTCCCAGAGAAGCACTGACTTTTCCACAGAGTCCCAGTGGTGGGCTGTAGTAGTCAGTGTGTACAGAATTGCATCCTTCATTTCTGTTGGGAATAATTAAGAGCTTGGTTTAAATTGGTCAGCACCAGCAAGACCACACTGCTGGGCAATGCCATTTGTTGACCTGAAGGATAAACAACAATTTTGAGGACTCCTATTGATGATGAAAACAATACTAAATAATTCTGCAAATTAGGAGTTCACTACTAAGCAGCACAGCTCTCCACTAGCGCAACACCGATACAACACTTTTCACGTATCCTCTAAGATCTCTCCAGACTCCACTTTGTCCTGATTACATCCAATGCAAAATGTTACTGCAGAATGTCCCACTTTGTCCATGCCACCTCCTCTTCTCACTCCTTTGGTTTCTCCACCACACCAAACACAGGCTACTTATTTTCAATTTGATGGTCTACCACAACGTTTCCTGATTCCCACTCTCTCCGCCTTGCTTGCAGATTGAACCAGTCTTTATCACATGCTTTGAAATGTTTTCCAAGTGATAATTCTGCAGAACTTCCCTGACATAGGAGAATTACCCCAGTAAAAGCTTCAAACCCCTCCTTTATAACTCACATTTCCACAGTTAACTGCCAACAATTCAGCAGCAGACATCTGGTTTGCCATCACCACTGTTTCTCACGCGTAGGAACACATTTCTTTTTTGCTCTCTCCTCATGCCTAGTTTTCTTTTACATGCCAGTTGTCTCTGGTTTTATCCTTGAATTATAAGCCCCAAAAGGCAAAGCCTATCTTCTCATTACATATTTTACAGTACTGAGCTTAATGGGTGGTGAGCACATACAAGCCATTATCCCTATCTGGTACCCCACTTCTCATGGGTATACCCAGCTACACAAGAAGCAAACCAATGGGCAGTCAAGCCAAGCACCTACAGTGTTGGCTGGAGAGAACAAAAACCTTTTGTAAATAGTTAAAAAAAACCCTTTTCATCAGATTTGGTCTTCCCAAATATGAAATCACATCTAGATAGGATTCAGGTCCCATTTATAGAGACCCATACCATTTTAGAAGGCAAATAAGTGAATTTTGGTTACAATATTTGGAATAAATCAGAAAAGCAAATTCCTGGACTGCTACATATAAACATAGGTCCCATCCAACGTTTTCAGTTACACAGTGTCTAAAAGCAGTGACAGCTTGTTTGTCTGTAATTCTGCTGTTGTTGATGTCTTAAAACCTCAAGATATACCTTTTTAGTGTTCACTTGCAGCTTATTCAATGTAAGAAAGCCAAGAAATAGAAACAAAGATGATAATAAACTGTTAGGTTTCGAAAAGATGTTCTCGCTGAACAGGTTCTTAGCACTCCTACGCCGACATCGTAGACTACATTTTTGCTATGCCATTACAAGGCTACTTGTGTTTAAAAAAAAAATTCAGATTTTACATACACGCTCATGACTTGCAAAATTCTAGGAATAATTCTCAAGGGGCTTTCACTAAGATGCTTTATAAATTCTGATGACAGACAGAACACAGTAAGGCTTCATCTCTTAAAGTCCTGTACTGATTTGTTTGGAGGCTTCGTGTCATTGATCAGCATGTCAATGTCTCTTACAATCTGCTTTCCAGTTCATGACTGTGAGTGAACCCCTCAGGTTTAAAACCTTAAATGATTTAAGGTCTGTGATACATAACCTTACGAACAAATTGGGAAAATCTGTAGCTTTACACATTAAACTGCAGCAGAAATGATTTAAAGCCTTATAAAAAGGTATTTTACTTACCTGTGCTAATATTATTCTAACACATTTGACACTGACTATGTAAAGCAGATATTTTAAAGGTACAGGCAGCAAGCTGCATGGAAACAAATTAAGGTAGTTCCACTTAGGTCAAATTGGGCCAGTTTACCAGTGCCTAATACACTCACTGGCATTAAAAAATTGCACTGTGAACCCCTACAGACCAATTTATCATGGTAAAGCCTCCCAGAATAATGCTCTGTGTAGTTGCACTTGGCTCAGCAAATGAGCCTGTTCCCCTGGCACACCTCTACCCCCAAAGAAAAAGAAACCCCAAAGGCCATCAGGAAGAGGATGGTAAAATAAAAGTACTATTGAGACATAACTGGGGTAACAGGGCAAAATTTTTGTTCATTCTTAAACATGCTTATGTAACTCGTTCCTTGAAATGAATTAAGGACATTGAAGGGAGAAAGCGATCTCCCATCCCATTGATAAGTGGGGGCCAGAAGGATTTCTGCAGGTTATAGATTGAAATCTAATACATAGCATGGGAATTAAGATGCTCGGGCATGGACTTGTTCTGAACAATGGGACTTTTCCCCAAATACTGATGCTGCAAAGGCTTCATCTTGAGGCTCTTAGCAGCACATCCCATTCTGGTTAAACTCAGCAATGAAACCCCTGCTAATCTCAAGGGGACAAGGCTTGGGCCCTCTGTAAACAGCATACCCTTTCTGATGGAATGAGGTGTCGTGTTTAAATAATTATTCCCTATCAGCTGCTTTTTGAGGGCCTCTTGAAATGCCACTGCATAGCTGCTCTCACCCTAGGCACATCAGAGATGCAGGGCCAGAGAGACAGGCAGGCAGGGAAAGAGGCTCAATGACAGGACGAAGCCAGCCCAGCAGCCGTGTGGGACACCCTTCACGGGCCTCCATGTGAATGTGGCATACATCATAAATGCAGGATAGGACCAACAGGGCCTTAAGGGTCCATTTAGTGTCACTGGGAGTTACATGCATAAACGAAGAGAGATAAACAGTCCCTAAAGCAGGATGTTGGAATAAATCTCAGTATTTTTCCACTGTTCCCAAAAAATGTAAGAACTGACACCACTCTTCTCAGGCTGGGGCACGGCTTCCACCCGTGTCACCGCAGCCCCCCAGCCAAGTCCCAGCCATGCACTATCCTCCCTCATAGCCCCAGTGTCAGACCTTGCTCCCTGGGTGCCCTGCCCTGGTGCTTGGAGATCTCCAACACATAAAACTGTCTGCCTATAAATAAAAGGTATTTAAAAACTCCCATCTCACCATGACAGAATTTGCCCACATCTCCTGGCAAATCTGCAGTGTTTGATCTAACATCCTTTCAGGGAAGCTCCTTTACATCACCGAGATCATGCGACAAATTACCGCTCTCATTTTCCCTCCTGATATAAGCAAGCAAAAGACAGCAAAGAGCACAGGACAGGAATGCCCATCATTTTAACTTCTGGGGAGCCAAGGAGTTTGCAAAAATATTTTATCAAAGAGACACAACTCTCTCTGGCTCCTTAGGTTTTTCTACACACATTTGTGCTTCAAACATCCCAGTTTGCATTTACCTTGCACAGCTTCCACCTTGCTGTGTTCTTTGGCATTAACACCACTATTAACATGCCCCTGTTAGGACTAGCTATTGGTTGCAAAACTAATCACTTCAGCATGGTGCTGCTCCTGCCTTTCATGCTCAGGCCTGATCCAAAGCCCTAGAAGTCAGGACACATTGTTTGACCTGGTGGTGGCTGGATCAGGCCCTGCTGCAGACCAGCGGTTCAGCATGACTGCTAACAACATCTGTTCCGCTGGTGGCAAGCACGGTTTAACTGTGACGTGGCAGTTGCCACTGCAGATTTGGAAAGGGGTAGGATCTAGCCCCAGAGGCCACATCATGCCCTGTGAACATGCAGGCACACCTCCCCCGGTTTCAGCAGGAGATCCACATGGCACCGTCCTCCAGTAATCACACATTGGGGAAAAACCTGGCCCACTGCTAAAGTGGGGTCCCCGGGGGCTGTGGAGGAGGAGGGAGCAGGAGCATCCCAGAGCAGCAACCCCAGGGGACAGCAGCTGCTGCCCTCCTGCCCCAGTGCTGTGCTGCAGGGCAGGGGGGGCATCTCCAGTAGCTTCTGCGCATCCCAGACCCCAAGGACAGCCTCTACCAGCTGGTGTGCCCCAGTGCCTGGCATACAGCTCCCCTGGACAACACCCCCCGGGCCACCTCACACCCATGGGCTATCCTGGATGGCAGTGAGGTGCCTGCGGAGTAACACCCACACCCTGCACCCCTGCCCTCAGCAAGCTGTGCTGAGGCTGTGCTCCCCACAAACACCCTGATCACTGGCTTTTCTCCACCTGGTCTTCCTCCCTCTGAAAGATTTGTTTCAAAATGTAAAAAGCCGAGCTGGACAGCTGCCCACTGAGTTCCAATGCAGGTGCTTAAAAAGGGCCAACTTATTTCCCACCTACATGAAAAATAACTTTGCTTGGGGAAAGGGAAATTGGATACCTGCGCTCTCTTCCTACGGGTGTTCTAGATGCACGGGATGAACAGACATTTGTGGCAATCTGATCGAGTGAGTTGTAAGAAAACATTATGAATTTAAAGTGGTACACAAAAAGGTTTCCATCACCTCCGTGCCTATACCATGACACATGCATCTTAATATATTACATAATAAAAAAGCCATGATGTTCTCAACCAATCAAATTATGCTACTGTCTCTTTAATAAACAAATCCATGTGCACATTAACAGTGTTGAAAATTCAATTTAAACTCTTTGTCTGTTGCTGCTTACTCTAAAGATGGTCTTTCTTAAACAACAGAGCACCAAGGAGTCGTTAGGGCTCTCTCTTCATTACTTCAAAAAACCAATCATTAGACACCAGAGTATATACGTAATTAGAAAATCACTTCCTTTGCAATCCAAGCTAAGTAGTTTACATACTGTAATTACAGGGACAAAATCAATTTTTAATCATTTCACTGATTGGGCTCATCAGCTCTGTGGGAACATTGTAACCTGCTTGTTGTGCAAAAGCAACATCTGGGCTAAAACAATTACCCTTTGTTTGCTACAATATTCCTTAAA
Source organism: Strix uralensis (assembly GCF_047716275.1). Classification (NCBI taxonomy): domain Eukaryota; kingdom Metazoa; phylum Chordata; class Aves; order Strigiformes; family Strigidae; genus Strix; species Strix uralensis. The sequence goes on along the minus strand of NC_133983.1, from coordinate 11,489,337 downwards.
TCTTTTTGCTTGCATAAAAAAAAATGAAAACACGAAGACAAGATATTTCGATGTCTTTTTGTCCTTGATCAACATATATCCTAAAGTACTACTTGCAATGAGAGTTTAATGTTCCTCAGAATTTACAGTTAAACAGTACACTTCCAAGGAATGTATTTTTTCAGGGAGATAAAAGTATCTGATTGTTTTAAAGAACCATTCAGCTGGCTAATTGTTCCATAGCTAACACATGGTATTCAAACAACCCACACATTACAAAAGCTCATCTGGATAATAATGGGCAACTATTATTGCAATGGTTTACACTTTTCTAATACAAATGAATGGATTTTATCAAAATTTGAAAAAAAATCTAAGAAGCTGGGTATGTGTGAAAAATAGATGGTATGAATTGGCAAGGCAAGGCTAAGCATTTTGTTCTCTTAATAGGAAATGACCTCATTTACACTGGAGTAATAATTAGTACTGCTTCACTGACAGTTAAGAAAAAAAGTTTCACAGTATAATAAGGCAGCATCTCCTTTGTTAAGATCTACATTGATTATTAACCCTTGCCAAGAAAACCCAAATTTAACTCTGCATTACATGTGCTAATGCTCCATGGCAAAAAGTAAGAGGGGAGAAAAAAAAAGAGCACAAGCTAGAACTAAGGCAGGATCCTAACCTGCATCCACCAAACTCAGCAGCTGCTGCGTGGCTGGTATCAGAGTGAACAGGATAGGATGTCAAGGCTTGTTAAGTGAGTATATTGATGTCTGAAATATTTTCTAGTTGGTGAATATTTAATAATAACTGTTAGAGAATATATTTGCTTTTGCCTGGATCGTGAAGCAAGCGTGCATCAGGTGTGTGGTTAGGCTTGTTCCATGCTTCAGACGTGGCTATTCTGAGAGTCAGATCCTGCCAGCTGCTGTGATCTCCCAAGAGAGGAAGAATTACCTATAAGTTACCTACACTGTCACCACTTCTCCTCCCCGTGAGATTTCCCAGCAGACAGAGACACAGCACGCAGGAGACAGGGCAGGTTCAGCCTTCTGAGGCAGCGCTGCGGGGCAGCTGGCGGGAGGCAAAGCAGTCTGTGCTAGAGCAGCCCCGAGGCTGCTCCACATTACCCCACACACAGACTGTCCTACTGTCTAGTGACTGCCCTTCCTCCACACCCTGCTCTGCCCAGCACTGAGCACCCAGCTCCGGCCAGGCCCAGTGAGGCACTTGGGGACACAGGCACCTCTGCTGGCCAGGGTCTTAGTCTGTGGGAAGCTGCTGTGCTGGCAAACGGAGTAGGTGGGAGTCCTGCAGCTACCCAGAGATCAAGCATGCTACAGACAATGGCAGCCTGAGCTCCTCACGCATCCCTGTCAAAGGAACCCTGTTTCTGAATAATTTACGCAACATTTAGGTGAAAATATTTTGTATTTTATTCAGTAGACGCATTTTTTTTTTATAATGAGGCCCTCATTAAAACCAATATGTGTGTCATATTGTCAGGCAAATATATGTTAAAATGTCACTTTGAATACGAAATAATACATTTTAGGGGCTTGACTCATTAAAGAAAAATATAAGCGAAAGAAAAAATTTCTGTGGATAAGCCTGAAAGAGCTGGGCAGGAAACATTTTCCTGTCCTGCAAAAGTTTTTTGAGATTCCTTTTTTTTTTTTGCCTTTCTGCATTTCAGAAAAAAAATCATAATCTTATGAGGGCTTCCATGAAAATAAAAGGTGAATAAATGAGCAGGATATCCTCTGTCATCCTCCTTTTCCCTCCCCTCCCACCCACCACCGCCGCAGGGCAGCCAAGAGGGCAGCAAAGCCAAGGTCCTCAGACTGGCAGGTCTCACACTTCGCATCTCGCTGGAATGCACCCACCCACAGCCCTCAGCGTCAGCCACTGTACCTCACCTTGGAGCTACTCCACTTGAGTAACATAATTCAGTGTTCACTGTCCAGAAAAAAATGGGTCTATGCAAAGCCACACCTGAAAGGGAGATCAGGGCTTCAGACCTGACCTGAACGACAGCGCCCTAGATGCACAGGTCCCTCCCCCTTCCCCCATTTGAAGACAAATTCAATCCCAATCCATCTATTCCTGAATAAAAGCAGTTGAAGTTGGCATGTTCCAATTCAAAAGCATTTTGTCAGGGAGCTGCCAGTCAGGTACCACCATAATCCCAATTTACTCTGGTTTAAGCAGACAAAACTCCTCTGAAGTGATCTACATCTACGCGTACAGGCTGCAAATGCAAACCAAAGATGACACAGGAACAACCAGTAAAAAGCTACAGAAGAAACACAACCACAAAAAGCAAAAGTATGCCCATCACAGATACACAATAAAGATTGGCATATCAACACTCACAAAGGCCACAATTATTTTCTTCCACTACCCAGATGTTACAAAGGTATACGACAGCTGTGTTCAGGCAGCAGCACCAGCAGAAGGGTGGTGCAGGAAGGCCCATCTCACCTCACTCCTGCCCTAACGTGCAAGTCAAACCCTTTCAGTCAAGTCTGAGGCTACTGAGAGCAGCTCCCTCCTAAAATGAGCTCCTCAAAAGCCCTCAAGACACTATTAGGCCATTCCTGATAAAAGCATTATTTCAGGAGGACTGGCATCTGACACCCACTTACAATAGACAGTGAAACAGGTGAAATGCAACCTTTTTGCTAACATCTACATAAAGACTAGGGTAGGGCAAACATACAAAAGAAACCCAGCCTCGACAGTAAATATTCTTTGAGCCAGTTCTTCAGCCACCTAAAAGAAAACAATTATGTTAAAACCCCTAAAATAAACAACCTTAGACTCTTCCGGAGTCTTCCTAAGATCTGCAAGACTATTTCAATTCAGTTCACCTCTGGGCTTTTATGACTTGTATGTGCAATTAATAGCAAAGGAAGAGGGTTTGCAGGACAAAGCTCACTGTCTATTAATTGCTGAAAAGACTTAAAGTTTTTCTTTACTTGTGCTCATATAGAGATGGGTGTTACCTGCAGGATTTTGGTATGAAACAGTAAGGGGAAAATGAAAATCTCCCAGTTCTGATCCTGGGGCATCTGAGAAGCACCTCTGTTGAGAATAGGTATGTGCCATATGACTAAAGGCAGTTTTATGGTGTATCTAGTTCCAGAGGAGTGCCTCGAATTATAACCATAATTGAAGCTGGTAGCAATAAAAAAACCAAAACCACCACCACCAACAAAAAAACACCACACAGGATACAATTAAATGGTCAGGTGTTAAGGGTATCCTGTTGGAGTCTAACTGTCATCAGCAACAACTATCCACCGATAACACAACTCTACTTCTACTGAAATAATCATCAATCCACAGTTTTAAAAAGAAGAAAATATAAAATACTTATGAAATGATAGCTTGGGAAAATGCATTTTTCATTCCTAACTATCTTGTTAGTGCATCAAATTACAAAACACCATCTGAGGCAGTTTTCACCACATCACATAAGAGGACATTTCATAAGTGATACTGCTCTCATCACAGTCTAGTAGAGAAAGAAAGAGGGAGTTTGTTTATAGATTCTTTCTTGTTTGTTTTACATTTTCTATGTAGAAAAAAAAATCCAATAACCCGCAAAAAGATGTAGGTCAAATGTTCTCATCTCAAATCTTCCCTGATAAGTAGCGATTTAAGAAGTCTATATAAAAAATGTGTTATTCCCTTTCAGCTCATAGGAAAAAATGTTTCAGAAATAGCACATAAAAAAATATTCAATGTCACTAAAACTGGAATAGAAAATGTTTTATAGATTAACAAACATTGTAATGAATTTGCACAACCTTAACTGACTGTATACATAGCATAATGAAATGGTCTACTTCCTTTCAAAGAAAAATTAGGTATTCCAGCACATAGCTTTAGAAAAGCATTGTTCGGAAAAACCTGCATTTTTTCCCAGCTACCATGTAATTTGTGAGATGCATTTTTAAATGATCTGCAACTGCAGCAGGCTTCATCAGTCAGATGATACAGATAGATAATTCACCAAACTGTCACATGATCTTCCATCAGTCTAAAAGATGTGAATATATTGCCACAAGCTTTGGGAATAATGGGTGCACCTGTTTACAGTGTCACCTCTGTTTGCTAATTGTCTCCTTGAGCTACATTTTACTTCTAATGCATTTATTTTTGACAGGCAGTGTCTATTTAGAAATCACATTACTTCAAGTGCAATTGTTCTTTTGTCTATCAAGTAAATGAAGTGTTGTTATACAGATTTCAGGTTCTGATTAGTGAAGTATCAGCACACCACAAAGGTCAATCAGTTATTTACCTGAAGTAATAGAAGTATGACAGGCCTCCTGGATATCCTCTAGATCATGGTATAGCTCATATTAGTATATTTTCTATTTCAAATATATATAGATACACCTTTCTATTATTACATAAATGTATTAAACCTTCTAAAACATACAGTACTGTGCACACACAGAAAAACATAAGGGAAAAAGCACTCAAGTGGAAAATGTCAATGTCGACGCAGACCCAACTTGTCTACACTAGTATTTTAAGTTAAGCCAAGATAATGGTAAAAACCAAGGGGTCGGTCCCACAAACATTTTGCAATGATTTATGTGCATAAGCTGTCACACCAACAAAACTAATGTTTTAAAACCACACTTTTTTCATTGTGCTTCCTGCTTTTTATAGAACAGTGAAGCAAAATTTAGTTAAGGTTACTTGCATTAGCTCCAACTAATAAGATGCCATAAGAAATTAAGATGACCCGCTTGAGGTCTGAGAAGGACCACAGGGGATTTTTATTCACACCGATACCCTCAAGTCTGCAATGTTACCAACGTTCACTTAAATAATATGTCTCAATAGGTACAAACCCATGCCTTTACATATATAGTAACAGAGTCAAGTACAACTACACTATCAAACAGGAAATTTTGAAAATCTAAATCAGCACATTGATCAGACAGCCACTTCACTGCATATATATTGATCTTCTTTAAAAAAAAAAAGGCATTTTAACTGTTTATTACCGAGGTGGAAAATAGTACTACTATTGTGGCAGCAGTGGTTTGTCAAAGCTTCATTACTTCCCGTGTACCTCTATCCAAGTTCCACATCCCATGCTCATCTCTGCCACGCAAGGACAAGGTAGAAGAGAAGCGTATGAGAGCAATATAATTTCCCAGACAAAGGCAAGGTCCAAAGCTAACACCCACCCATCCTCGTGAAGGTCTAGGTACAGACTGGTCTCTGTACGTGCACAGCAACCTCAGGGGTTTACCAGGGATTTCCAACCACCACTGCTGTTTTACCAGTTTGCCAAAAGAAACAGAGACAAAAAGCCACGCTTGCCTTAAGTCACATTCTAAATTGGCTCCCAGGAGCATTCCCCTACCTTGTTCACTAAAGCACGGTGTATGTTTTCTCAGTGTTTAGCATATGCTATGTAACCTGAGCAGGACTTGTATTGTTCCAGTAGTTGTTTTTCTAAAGTATGTTCCCATCAGGACCATAATTACATGCAAAATACTAGAGTTAGAGTCATTCATAAAGTCATTTAAAATTTTCTCTAGCACTTTCTAGCAAGATTAGGGCACATCTTGAAAGAGAATACGGAAGAAATCACAAATCTTGGTCATAGATGCAAACTGATGATAAAAGTTCAAATTACTCCAGGTTAGTTTATATATTCCAAGACCCAAAATGCTATAGGGGAATCTCCCCTGATGTATTTTGAAGAGCAGTGCATTTTTCAAGTATTTCTGCAAATGTAAGCACAATTTAGGTAGAGTTAATCATTCATGAGCATATTATATACCTGTATTTATGACTAAAGCTCCTGGAAACTTGAGTCTGAAGTTCTCAAAGCATATTTCTTCCACAGCTTCTAAAGTTAAAAATCAAAACTGCCATACACTTAGCAGCAGCAGGATTGAGCCTGATGCTTGTAAAAGAGGCAATGGACATGAAATTGCTATTTGCTCACAAGCCCAACGTGTCTCTTTGGGAAGATGTGTCTCCCACCATGGCCTGACACTGCAGGAAAGAGATCGTTTATGTGGAAAGTTTACAAATTTATTTAGTAATTTTACACCTGCCCCGAATTACTGTTTTCTTTTACACAACAGCAAGCAATCTTTAGAATATTACTTTGCATACAGAGAAGTGGATACTCTAGCAATAAGGCTGCTTGCCTAAGACTAAATCCCGCCAAGCACTTCTTTTGCACACAGTCTCCTTGAAATCAATGAGATTTCTTGAATGAGCTCTTCACACAAGTAAAAGGATCAGGTCCTTAAACAGCAGAAAGTACAGATGACCATGTTAGCATCAAACAGGAGGAGGTCTCGGCAATGGAGTGAAGTATAGTCACCTACCACACACGGTTAATGAGATGTGACAGGCCAAATTCAGACCAAATGTAAACAGGGGCATTTTCCTGTCTGGAACAAAACCTCTTAAAGAGGTCTAAGCTTTGCTTCACACATAGTATTGGGTAGTAGCAATGCAATTAACCATCATCCAGTAAATTACCAAACCTTACCAGCATTATGATCACCAAAATAACACCACAAACACTCTAAAGACACAGGAAAAACATGACCATCTACCTTCCAACACCCACGGCTGGACCACAGGTGACTGCCCAGCCCTGGAGACCAGAGCAGAGATTCAGCATGATGCCATCAAAAGAGATCCAGGACACACACATGCCAGAGAGCTTTCCAAAAACACCAAGCCACTGTTTTCCTGGGTTCCCCTCGCTTCTAACACAGTCCACCTGCATGCCTCCTGGGCAGTCAGACAGTAGTCAATGCAACACAGGCACCAGGCACCGCATCTCACCCATCAGACCCCTTCTCCTCCCTGCAAACGCCTCATGGCACTGCTGAAGAGCTAGCCGGCCTTTCACCCTATTTTACCTCAGCTTCTGGACCGCTATATAATTGACAATGGAAACATTTAATTCTGCTTCAGTCACTGCATTTCTCTTCTATTTTAATATATATTTTAATATTGGAGGGAAGGGTGGTGAGGACACAGCTCTTTCCAAGCAGAACTAATCCTCCTTTGAGGACGGGCGAGCCCCACACAGCTCTCAGATCCCACCAGCAAGAAGCTCTGGTTAGCTGGCGAGGCTGCACATCTCAGCAGGTTGTAAAACAAGGATAAACAACAAATTATAACTTAGTGGCAACTTCCGCTTTCCCCCTGCAGCCTGGGATGTGCGAGACTGGCCACTGAGCGCGTGGGTAAGTGCGGGGAGTGCATATGCGCCAGCAGAGTTTATAGTGAAGGAGGGGAGCACGTGGGTGGTAGCAATTTAAAAAGCAGCTGTGTGTATGTTTTTCCCGGTTAGACTGTGAAATCACAAATGGTGGAATCAGCACTGTAAGCTTAAAACCACGCTAACCCACTTGGCTGCATTTTATTGTTAACTTTGCGTCTATGTTTTTCCTTATTTTTATAAAAAACACAGAACAACTCCTCTGCCCCAACTACCTCCTTTTATTAATAATAGAACAAAATTACACTAAATATTTCTAATGTAGAGATAAAATGGTGAAGAACGAGAGAGTATAAAAACAGGACATTTGGGGCCAGAGCCTTTGGAACATTCATACTGTTACATATATTTTCTCTAAGTAATCAGGAATGTATTGGTATTTTGAAATTATGTATCTCTAATAACACAAAAGTACTTAAGAACAGAAATAGACAGTAATGGAAAATGCAGTCAACTGTTGACAACATATAGAATTTCAGAAAATAATTTACAGAGAACAGCACAGCAGATGAGTCAAAATTTTCTCAAAAATATTTCTTGCCTCCGATAGTCCAATGTAATTCATTTTCTATCTCTGTTCATTAATCATTGTTAAAATTAGTGATCCATTTCTTCCACTCTGCCATCTGCACTCAGCTTCGTAACAAACATGACACCTTCCTGCATAATAAAACCTGACAACTACGAGGATGCATTTCCAAATAGCTTTCTGCATATTTGCACCTCTATAACTGATTCCGTTGTCAGACAAAAGTGGATTATTTAACCAGAGTTCTTTCTTTATCAATTCAGTACACAGACGTGTGCTTGTGAGGGAGTGCGTGAGCGTGTGTGTGTATGTGTGTGTATAAAATGATCAAGTAAAAATCACTTAATCTGAATTAAAAACAAGCTATACCAGTTATCTTTGAATTCTCACAGTAGATAAAATTGATCACATATATATATATATGTGTGTGTTAGTTTTAATCTTCTACTATGAAGCTTAAGGATGTAACATTTGGATTGGCTTCATCTTGTAAAGTTTGCATGCTCAAGAATTATCCTGACACTCCAATTTCCTCCAAAAGAAAAAAAATTTAAAAACCGTATCCAGCTCAGTTTTGTTTCCCAGCCTTTGATCACTGACGATTTCAAATAAATATTTTTAAGGTAAGATGAAATATCCTAGCAATGAGGAGATATAAAAAAGTACACAGATAAATAATTAAAATTCCGGATGTCATTTCCATCCTGTTCAGGCTAGCCTCTAATCTCCTGATGGCAGACAGGGGACCAGAGAACAGGGTTCGGTTCTTGGTCTCTTTCCATTCCATCAACAGACTTGGAAAGCTGTGGCAGCAGGGCATCTGAGTGGTCCCTTCGTAAATGCTAATTACACTTAGATCCCAGTGATTAACAGAACCTGCAGTTCTCAGCACACTGAAAATCAGGCTAATGGTGGGAGCATTAGGCCATGCACACACAAGTCAATGGGAACCTGTCCACCGACCGTGAGGAATCTGGTGCCCTGTTCACAGCTCTCTGACAGGAACTGCGCCGCCAACTAGTGAGCAGAGCTGGTCAGCCATGAAAGCCTGCGTCCACTTCTGTTGAAAAAGTGGTAGGCAGTAAGACAGTGGGGAGGGAGAGGGGGCACTAAGGAACATGGAAGTGCACACCAGAGTCCTCTGGAGGCCAAAACTAGTTACCAAACCCTTTCAGGCCTCATTGAAAATATTTTAAAAGTATACTAATATTACCTGGAATTCAAAAACTACAGTCTTTTCCAATCAAGAAGATTATCATTCCATAGTAACTCCAAATAATTGTGCCTACAGCAAATTCTGCAGGTGCCCTGTAACTGCCAGCAGAACGACAAATACAGTGTCCAAGATGGGAACTACTACATTTTCCATCAGTCAGTTTCCTCAGTTTTAAGTTTTGAGCCATGGCCACCACAATAACCCATACCCACATACATACCTCCAAGCCAGGTGAGCCCATGGCCACCGAGCAGCCCTCCAGACACAGACACAGCTGCTCCATAAGCTGCTGCACACACACTTCTGATGGCTGCCACCTCCGAGGACAGATGAGCTCTTGGGAAGAGCAACGAGGGCTGACAGCACGGACTGGTAGACAGTGCTGCATTCAAGAGACCATGGTCACTTCCCAGCTCTGCCAGTTGACCTACTCACTAAATTGGACAAGCTGTCCCAATTCCAAATGTCCCCATTTTTCCATTATCAATGGAGATGCTGACACTTGCCTCCTCTGCGACCCCCTGACGAAAAAAGCTAAATGGTTTTCAACAGCATCACAGACTACAACACATATAAGGAAACTGTATCAGTACAATTTGGTTAACAAACACATCTTCTCTCAGCATTCCAATTTTCATCGAAGCAGTACCACTAGTATCATCGTCTCTCCGATATATTTGTGACAGAAGCTGTCAGTGGAGAAAAGATCTTCCATTGCTAACATCTTAAAAAGCTTCTATAGCACAGACATCATAAATTACAGAATATATACTGCAATGCTTCTTTATGAATAGATGAAATATAAGGGGGAACTTGAGTACAAGCACAGCAGGTCAAATCTAAATTCAAGCAACATCTCCAACATACACCATGAGAAGCAGCAGAATGCTTTGAGAACAAAGTACCCAATTCTGCCTTCAGATGTATGCCTGCCACATGCACAACAGGCCAGAATGAGACCCAAAGTTTCTGCAAGAATTATTTCAGAAAGTTAAATAATTTTTATATTCAAAGAAGTTAAAGAAAAATTAAATCAATCTTTTTTTTTTTTTTTTGATACAACACTGTAATACAACAGCAAGCGTATGTCAGTCTTTGGAAGAAAATCTGCATCTGACATGAAAGTGTCTGTTCAAAATTTAAACCAGATGTGATAAGGAACAGCTGAAATCTAAATTTTGGGAAAAAAACAAGATGTAGAAGAGATATAGCAACTGACTTCTGCTAGATACCACAAAGGTAAGAGAGCCCTCTTTTTAAAGTGTTCAGACTAGAACCTTTCTAGGTACACACAAACACTTTAACCTTTTGGTATTATCTTTTCAAAATGTATTTTATTTTGGGGTCTAGGGCTTGTTGTTTTTTTTTCTTTGCTTTCTTATTTTTTCTTTAACTTCCTCTCAATTTGGAAATTGTCTAGCCTTTTTATGAATTTTCTGTATGTTCTTGTACAGCTCTTGGTAAGCATTTGAGAACAACTATCAACTATGCTTTTTATTCTTCACTTAGAAGAAAAAAAAATCAAACAGGCATTGTCTCTATAGCTGCCTCTTTTGCCTTTTAGTTTCCTTTTTTCTTCACATGTCTGCATACTGACACATTCAATTTCAGGTTATCAGCACATCTGAATTACAGAATACTGATGGGGATAGAGGGCAGGCCTCTCTGGACTGATTAGCATCATTTAAGAAAGCATTCACTTGCTTGCTTCATTGGCTGCAGGGATTCCATGATGGGTGGCCTTTTAGCATTAGAAGTCAATATGGAGCAATCTCATTTGAATTAAATATGGACAAAAGAAAAGATTTGATTGTGGTTATTCATAGTTAACCTTTTAATTTCACAAAGCTCTGAAATTTGGGGGGTTGTAAGCCATAAAACTTAAATATACTTAGTTTTTCATTTCTTTTCAACTTGCTTTCTTCCCCTCCTCCAGTTTTTATGTACTTTTTAATTTGTGCAAAACTTACACCAGAAGCTTATTTAAAAAGAAATGTCTGGATGAATATTCAGGAAAACCTTTTAACCTAGTTAAACCTACACCGACTATAAAAGGAGGAACGCCTGATTCTAATCCATAAATGTATGTAAATCCACTGAAAAACATATTTGTCTCTATTGGACTCATACTTGTTTCCAAATGGACCATAAATGCAGTCAAGTATTTCATTAACACAAATAATTACGTATGGCTAGTCATATTATGATCTTTGTAAACAAGAGCCTAAACCCATGGAAAGGTTGCAATGATTTAAAGTACAGCAACAAAATCTCATCATAGGGAAACAAATTTCTATTCTCACATTAAAGTAAAATTATTAAATTAACCAAAAAATAACAGGGTAATGACAAGTTCTCACTAACTAGTAAAATCACAGATATGTGTAACATCAGGCTACAGAAATAGTTGGGAGAAAATAAGTAAAGCTTAAATTTTCCAAAAGATTAAAAGAAGTTAAGTGCAAAATTCGACTTCCAAGTAGATGAAAGCACTAAAAGTGTAGCCAACCTCTCTGAATATCTGATCCCTCTGCACTTGAAGACAGTGGGAGTTTTGCCATTAACTTCAATGGAAGCAAAATCAGACATTGAGAAATGAAGTGGAAATGGCTTTTGCTGAGCTGGGCTGACTGCCATGATACAGGATAAGCTCAGCCTATAAGGAACAGAGGATAAATATCACACTACTTCTAGCACATGACTTGTCCCTTTGCTACCTATCCCAATAGACTAGGCTTAAATTTGAAATATATAGTTAACTCCAGTCCAGACAATTTCATAGATATCCTGATGAAGGAGAAAAGTATTAAAAGTCCCTCAGTGGGTGTCTCATGGAAAAAGATTCCAGCAAATCATTCCTGCACTGCAGACACCACTGAAACTGACATCAAGATCTGTTTAAAGCATTTTCATGGATCATGTTAAAGATTAAATCAGCCCCATAAAAAGAAGCAGCAAAACACTACCTGCATTTACACCTTTTAGTTGTTTTATGGAAGTTAAGCCCGGAACCATCCAAAGTATTCACAGAATTACTCCCGTATTCCTCAAGATTTTATTTCATTCCTGCTGTTGTAATACAGAGAGCACCTAGATGAAAGAGAATGGAAGGTAGGGAGTATATTTCCTCAGGAAGCATATGCATTCAACTTTTTCAAACTGTATGATCTCACTGTAGCATTCAATAGTTTTAAAACTCAACTTTATCAAGTTTCCCTCCTGTCCCTAATTTACTAATTTCAAAAAAATTTTTATTTTAGGTTTTTTTCAAGCCAGTATACCGGACCTCTGCACTTTCATGCAGCATTACATCAATAGCATCCTTAGCATGCATTTTGTCCATTTTTAAATGGAATAAGTCTAAATAAAGAAACAAAAGCGCTTGGGAGTACTTTCACTGCAGCATAAGCATTCTAAAAAGGCCCTTCACAAATGTTTCCAATATGCTTTATACTGCAACCCAATGTGCAACTTCTAAACTACACCACCACAAGTAAGAAATTAGAAATGTTGAGGGCTATTGAACACTGAATTTTCACAGTGCATCTGCACAAAGTTATTTAGCACAGATGTTTCTGTAATTGTGATCCACTGGAAAAACTCAAAGTGTTCAATGGCCCTCACGCTTCCACCTGCAGAGCAGTACTGGTCTAGTACAACTATGCTGAGCTGTAACATATAAAAAGCAGCAGTAGAGGCTGGATCAGACTTTGTAAGATTTTCACAAATAGTGTTATTCTACTTTGTGAAGGGGTGACATGATTTTTGTTTTTTTCTTTTCGTTTACAAAAAGACCCACATATTAAAAAGGGGTGAAATAGATTTTACATGCCTGGCTTTGAACCTGGGAATCTCCCACAGTGCAACTAATTGCATTGCCAACAAGACACAGGAGTACACCCACAAGCAGCATAAAATGTAACTGTGAGGGGTGTGATGGTAAGTCTTTATAAATAATACATTCATCCCAAGGTGCACTTGTGTCTATGTTGTTAATGTAGGTATTTTTTCATTAGTAGCTGTAAAGATATCTGGGCAGGTGAACATCAATATGCCTCTAAAGACAATAAAATTGTGGAAGCAACAAGAGGACAGAACTTGCTTCTTAAGCAGAATGGTTAGGTATATTTAGTTTGAGCAACAGTGAAAGGAAGTGAAGATCGCTACAGTGACCCTAGCTCTCCTATGCATTCACATGGCCTCAGAAATTCCCAGGAGAGCATCACCATATTCTGACTTTCAACAAAAAAGCGTGTCTCGGAGACCGTAGAGACAGGCAGTATGTTCCTGCCCACACGAACGGCTGAGCAGAGAGCAGGCAGCACAAACCTGTTTAAAGAGCACTGAATAAGGACCAATAACTTCTTTGTCATCCCACTGCCAATGTACAAGGAAGCAGGTGAACCATTCACTTAACCTCCCTTGCAAATCCCCAAAAAAGGATTATAGAGATTTTTTTAGCTGAGAAAACAAGAGGTAATTGATTAGAGAAAAGATTATAAGCAAGATAAGGATAAGACAACTTTGATATAAAAAAAATCATCTAATATGGCTATCAGCACACATCGGACTGTAGAAGTACATAAACATTTGTTGATAGGTTGCTGATTTTGCAAAACACAAATCCATAATGTGGAGTCATATTTTGAGCCATAAAAAGTGAGGATAATGGCCAAGTTATCATTTGAAAATTGGCTGCAGCAACTCCACAATACGTTTTTCAAAGCATATGAACAATAATATGACAACTGCTCCCGACTAGATAACCACTTTGCGCTGCTGTCCCACCAGATCTAACAAACTGATCTAACAAATGTAACCACGCCAGTGCCTCAGCAGGAGAGCAGCCAGGATCACTTAATTGTTCCAAGAATCTATCTTTTTTACAGTTCTTGTTGCTAAGTTGTTCCTAGAAGTACCTTACTTGATGCAACACTCTTCCACTATCTCTAATTTTCTGTGGAGTTCCACAAAACTGTTTTACCCTTCTCTCCTTCACTCCTCTCTGTCTAAGCAATCTCTTTTTTTTGATCATGTGCCTTCTTCCAAGTTTATGTCGATGACACCCACATCTACCTCCTACATCTGTCTCCTATCTGAGCCTTGTACAACTGCCTGCACCTGAGACCACCTCTTCCAATTATGTTGCTGCCAATTTAAACTTGAATGGATGAAACTGAACTCCTGCCATTCCCTACTTTCTTTATCCCTGTTAATCAGCAATGCCAATTCCTTGCCACCTTCAGTATGGCTCCTCATTCTCTGTCTCAAAAATTACAAACAACTCCCAAACCTGCCACTTCTTCCAGTACCATAGTTTAAGAAACAATCTCTTATTTCGAAGCAGCAAACACTTCAACTTCTCCATCCTGACTGCTACTGCAACTACTTCTACTTACTCATTCCCCAAATACTCAGCTCCACCCCAGCACAGACAGCTGTTCACTGAGTAGGCCCAAGTGTTCTGCAATAGAAACAATAAATAATTAAATGATAATGAGGAGGCAGCATGCTGATAGAGGAGGTGGCACTACATCCTATAAGACAGCACCAAATCAGTGTGCCAAGATAATAGAGAGAAACCAGGCAGATCTATAAGCTGAATTTTCATTTAAGATTGAAAAGCAAAATTCTGGTTGTCCATAGTAAACATCTGACAGTAGTGTATAGCACTCTGATTATATTAAATTTACCACTCTGGGAAACATTTTTAGAGATGTGCATAATGTTCTTTCAAAAACACGGGGCCAGAAGCCCAAAGGCATGCAAACCCTTGACCCTTATTCAGGCACCTAAATACCACTAAAATGGAGATCAAGCACCTAAAAACCCAAAAGGCCGCACACTTCTGAAGATGTAAGCCACAGGCATGTAGCTCCCTGAAACACTTTTGAAGTTGTAACCCCTGGTCAAATGCTATCTTAAATGCTACCATCCCACCACCTCAGTTCTCACAGCAATTTTATCTGGTTGATGTGTTTATTCCTGTCCCGTACTGCTACAAGCTATAAAAATAGCTTTATTGTTCTACCTTAGAGGTGGCTGCTGCTCAGTATGAAACCTTCTTAAACAACTATCTCCCAGCCATTCTGTTAAACTTTGTAAGTGCAGCAAACTTTAAGGTACTTGAGTGAAAGTTCACAGGTAAGCGCATGCTCCTCTTACAACCGCAGAGCTAATCAAGAAACATGAAAATAACGTGTGTTGCACAAAACATTCATTCAGTCCCCTTTCATACTAAACCTCATGGTGCTTAAAACCTTGGCACATTTTCGGGTTTCCAGCTATTCTCACTGCACAACAACATGAACAGAAAGTAGCTGCCTAGAAATAACCATTTCTAAAAGCTTTTGGTCTCTGATTCCCTCTATTAAAACACTGATCCTTTTCATGCAGGAAAAGGGACATTTTAACGTTCAAGAGACAAAACTTAGTCTCAATAAAAAAGGAAAGAAATGTTAACAGTCAAATGGCAATATGGAAAACAAGAGAGGAATTAAAGCTGAAACGTCATCCTTAACTCACCCCCACCGTGCCCAACTCTTGCAGGGGTCCTCTAACAATTGGTAATCCTTCATAGTGTACCATATGTGCTGCAATAACAAGGCCCAATGAGGTACATTAAGGATGTCATTTCAACCTTACCTCCTTGCTTCTGTGAAACGAAGGGAGACCCTTAACTCCATTTTAACATAGTCTAGTGATTGAATAAAAGTTGTACTTTCCTAGGACAATGCTGCTCAGTTTTGTAGTGTAAATAAAAACGGCTTAAGTTGGTCAGCTGCTAACCACATGGTAATAATAAGTACAACAGACCGAAGTTCACAATTATTTCAGATTTACTCTCTTCCTGATCTTTCATTTTTATCAGCAAAACATCCTCTTGGCAATGGGTAGCTAAGCTGAAACTTAAATGAAAGAAATGCAAGAAGTAAATGACAAAAGACACAATTTTATGAAAGGAAAATATTCAGACCTCAGCCTTGACCTTGACCTTTTACTGTCTTTTAACATTAAACATTTGCCCCACCTTCGAAAAGATAAATGTGGCTTTTGATGACAGCCTATGTTATCTGAGGATTAAAATAGCCCTCTTGCAGTGCTCAACATTAAAGTCTTCCGCATTTGCAAAATTGCAAACAGATGCAACTCAAGTACCTGCAAATAATCTGCCAAGACCAATTTCAAAAGGGAGATTTCAAAATATGTGGAAGTCATTAGGACATGTATTATTTTTGCAATGAATAGGCGCCAGGAGTGTCTCAAGAAGCAGATGGGTGCTACTTTGTTTATAAAAGATCAACAGAATATTTGCCTGTAAATGAAGACGTATAAGCTATATGAAACAATTATGTTAAAATGGTGAATGTTTCAAAGCTAATTGTAATGGTCTTTTAAGATCTGAATTCCTCATTTCTTACAGCATGCTAAAATATCATTTTAGTTTTGGTCTTGATTGATATAATTACAAAAATGGCAGAAAATTAAAGCAAATGCTGTCAGTTTTGCTGTTGTAAATGTTGTCACTTTATCACTTGTTTACAGTTGCACCCATACTGATAAGTGAATATTTTTCAACATGCATAAAAAATACGACCTTAATCTCATGGGAAAATACAGAAAGGACAGTAAAAAACATTAAGCTTAAAAACAAAAAAAAATTTCCCAAACTGCAACATACTACCTAATGACCAGTAGTTTTAAAATTCACATCTTTATAAATTTCCAGCTTAATAAAACAGAAGATCACAAAGGAAACTATGACTATATATAACACATATAAATTTATAAAGAACTCAATAAACATTAATGCATTATCCCTGCAACAGAACAATAAGCTGTAGCACAATATGGCTGGTTAAAATCTCAATGTTGTATTTCTCAAAGTAATATATTTTAAATCAGGCTTCCAAATGATAATGAAAAATTTATCTGTCCAGATACTAAATCTATTTGGCATTATTTACCATGAGGAGGATGTATAAACTGCAAGAAAACCACATATTTTACTTGCCCATCAAAAATATTAATTGCTTGGGCAAAGAGAATTTTGTACTGTTGATTAAGACAGCTATATCCAGAACATTCCAGTGAATAAATATTTTTACATTTGCCTCAGTACTTGTAAAGAGTATCATTACAATCATAGTTTAATATAGGTATTAAAAAATTGTTGGGGGTGTGTGTTTTGGTTTGGTTTGGGTTTTTTGTTTGGGGTTTTTTTGTTTTTACACAACTAGGCTTAAGTAAATACAAATTTATATGAAATGTTTATGTCAAAATAGTAATTCAAGATTTGCTGACATTGTAACATACCAACTACCAACAACTGCATAGCTACTTTCATTTATTGCCATTTACACAAAACTGGTACAGCAGGCTTAAAATACAGTGGGCACTCTGAGGGCTTCCACTGTATTTTAAGGTTAGGAGACCCAGTGAAAGTGAGAGTAAATACAAATACTTTTCACACTCTCAAGGTTTCACTAGGTCCTGCAAACTGCAATCTTCACTTTTTTTTCAGTGTGATGAAGTTTCTGCTAGGACCTAAAAACTCTGTTCTTCACTGATAATCTTCCAACTGGGGCTTCTACTGTTAGTGTATACCTGTAAGATAGAGAGAAGGAGAAAGTAAGAAGAAAGAGAAAGAAATTTAAAAAAAAAGCTGCTAAAGAGAAATAATGAAAGATAAGCAAGAAGAGCTAGGCAAAGGGAATAAAAGAACAAATAACAGAGCAAGCAACACATTAAAAACTATACTTTGAATTAAAAAAATGCTTCTATGTGTGAATAAAACATCACAGTATGGGATTAGTGGAATATTTCCTTGTCACTATACAGGTTAGATAAATATACTAAAGGTAAAGCATATATAAAAACAAATTGCAGGTAGTGGAAATGTTTTTCAAAACTTGCATTGGCTGTGATATAAATACAGTGAGAAAATATCTGGTGCCTTCTAGGAAATACAATTTTAAAAATAAATGAACTTCCATCTCCTAGCTCAGGGTGTCCAGTCTCAGCATCATGAACAAAATCAGAGTTAAGTTTCAGCTAACTCAAGGCTAATGGGAATAATAGATGAGTAAAGACGGAAAGATCCAGCACAAAAATTAATAATAGTATGGCAATTTTAGAGCTAAAAGGCTTTGGAAACTGCAGGTCACTCGGTGCACGTGGGTAGTTCCTGCCCGTGGTCAGAGCGAGCCACATGAGCACAGGCCAAGAGAGCTTAGACACAGTAGCCCATGCAGCACCTGCCATCTTTGTGCAAAAACATCATTACGGAACATTTTCACCTTTAAAAGTACAGCTCTGTCACCAAGTGCTGCACTTCACACCCTTATTTTCCAGGGTGCTTCATGACCACCTCCCCTTGGGACACCTTTGAGCAGATCTGCTGAAAAGAACAGTGGCCAAGGAGAGTCCAGTTCTAAAAATTTCCCATTTCCCTACAGCATCAGGAAGCTGGTGACAACAGCTGGTGGAAAAAGAGTAAGACACTAACACTAGCCAGCTCCAAGTGGATGAATGTAACCCAAACAAGGTGCAGCAATCAAGTCAACACCTTCAAAACTGCTTCTGACTAGTGTCCTGTTCCCACATGGTGAAGGGGAAGGACCATTTTATCTTGGATCATACTTTCTCCAATTTATTCAATTTCTCCATTGGAGCTTTTTTAAGAGTTATTTCTATTTTTACTGTAACCAACCCAGGTCAGATAAACACAGATACTGCCTTCTGTTCCTAGCCCAAACACATCTGGGGATCAGATTAACAGAATTCAGCCACAGGATGACCCATTTACCTCCTTAACCTGAAGGGGACATCTCCCACTGCCCCCAGCTCTCCTTTCAACACAGAGGACCTGACAGATAGGCGACAGGCTACAAAATAGCAAGCCGCAATAGTAAGTTTTATTTGAAAGCAGTTGCCAGGTTCCAGAAATGGCAGGATTCGTGTTTGTTTGGAAGGGAAGGATGTATTTATACTGCAGATACGGTCTGAGCAAGAGGCTGTCTTGCTAACTCCTCAGAAAACATTTGTGGGAGTTAGATTTCAGCTTACAAAGGGGTCTGTATCATCTGGAGAGTCCTACAGCCTCCTGTCCACTTCAGGAGCTTTAAAGGGATACCATAAAGGTGCATATTTAAAACTGAATTTGAAGGTGGCTGGTTGACTCATGTCAGACTATATGTGAAAAACATTTGCAGGTACTGGTACCATAAAGCTGCCCTGAAAAACTTGATTACAATAAATTCAGTTACAAGACATACTGACCCTACTCTGAGCAAAACATACAATTTTAAAATGATGCCAGCCTCTGCAAAACTATATGGGATGTCTTACACCATGAATTAATATCCACTACAGACTTAGCTGAGATCATCAAACTCATTTCACATAAGACAACAAAGTAAATCACCCCAGGGACTAAGTACATGAAAAGCCAGCGTGCTATCAAACAAGCTAAATCCCTATAAGGTAGATTTCTTTAAGCAAAATATTAACTATACTTTCAGAATACACTGCTTCTATTGTTTATACGCACCACATAATGAAATGCTACTTCTGTTTTCACCAGATGGTAGCACATATAATTTTCAGGCCTTCAGTTCATATCATAATACAAACAATTGGTATGGCAAATATTACCGGTCTATAAACACTTCCACTGTTTCACAGCTCTTACACAAAAACAATACAATTTTTCCATTTCACTGTTGTAACAGAAACCATGATAATTTCCAATATTCCAAAATATATGCATATTTGGTCACTTTTTGCTGCCCGAAACAAATGAAATGATCAAACCTCAGACTCTTTGGCTGCTTCCGTTTTTTAAATAAAAATCAAATATTAACAAAACTATGCAAATATCACAATGCTTAAACAGTACAATACAAGATGTATCCTTAATACATTTTAACAATAACACATGCTGTGTTCCTACACTGGAATAACATCATCCATATGAATCCCAGGAATTTAGTATATCTGACAGTTTCTCTCAACCACCCATAACATTCTTTCCTGTCTCATTGTAGCTGGCAAAAGAGAATTCTATAATTGAGTGGTACAGAACATGTGCCCTCCCTGCTAGAAGATGACAGATGGATTATAAAAACTTCAAAGCAGAGCATTTGGAGCACCAGGGGAGAGATAGTGGGTATTTGAACTCTCAGTCTTTACCCAGGAGACAATGGCACTCTGACATGGTGCATATATCAAGGAATGGTGTAACTAGATAGACATAATCTTTCTTTTCAGTAAGTATTTAACATTCTGTTACGAACAAGTTTCAGCCTAGCTAAAGTGCAACTCATCTTAATACTAATCATCATAGCCTGAAAGGCTACATGCCCCCTTTTTTCAATTTTGGTTCAACTGCTCCTTCATAAAACTGTTTTTTAAAGGACAGAAGCAGCGTTACATAGGTGTTCGGGTAGTGGAAAGGCTATTTTAATCTTAAAATTACTGTTTTACTGGGATTTAGTATTTGCATATGTGTAGGTGAATCTGTTTTGTTTGCTGGAATGCTTATTTGCATTGTCTGCATTTAAAGCGCCACTCTGCCCCAGAGTTTACATACCACATGTTGCAGATCATTCACTAGACCGTTACTGAAGTTACCTTAAATTATTAACATCCCTTAAAAAACCCCACCCTTATAATTCTAGAGGCACAAATCTTTTCAAGGAATTGATCCTTTCACTCCTGCTGCTATACTACAATGATGGCTCTGTCTGATGCCATCTTTATTAAGATGAATTATAATCAGAAAAAAAAAATAAATTCGTCTTTCTGCATCCTTTAAATACTTGCTAGAAACATAGAAAGACAGAGAATCCCATTCACACCAGAGGTACGTTCAAAATTTCTTAAAGTTAACAATAATTGAAACAGCCTACAGATTTTCTAAATCATTACTTTCCCATACCAAAACCCTATGTTTGTATATCTTGAAATTGTTCATCAGTTTCCTTTTACTGCTACTGTTACAGCCATTGCCCCTGGTTTATTAAGAAATTACTTGCTCAAATTGTTTATAAAAATACCTGTGACTTACTGTAAGGTCAGAAGTAAAAACAAGTTTAAATATCTCATTTGTCTATATAACAAAAATCACACACACATGATTTGACACAGTTTGCAGCCGCTGTTCAGTCAAGGCCCAGGACCAGAATAGCAAGGGTATTATTGCAGGTCAGAATTGAGGGGTACTGGCAGAACTGCGTGTGGGAAAGCTTGCATAACAGCCACACTGTGCCAAGCTTTAGCCTTTGTTATTAGTCCCTTTAATGAACGCCATATTCACACAAAATAAAAAAAAAAAAAAGCTGCATATTTTAAGTAGAGTGAATTCAAAACTAAACAATTGGAAGATTCAATGCTACAAGAAAGCCACACAGTAACTATTCCCATTCTCCTACAAATGCATTTAATAAAGTAACATGCGAGCAATTTTAAATATTTGATCCTTTTATTATACAGTTGAAACTAAAAAAAAAAAAAAAAAATAGGCATGCAAGCACTCTGGAAGATGATGAGGCTGTAGTAGCAAGTAAAAACAATAGCACCAAGATAACACACAGAAAAACAGAAGCAAGTAACTTTGCAGCTGTGTTAATATAGCCCCAGTAGTGGAAGAGGCGCTCTCTAACTCACGCCCCAGTACTTCATTGTGGATGGCTCTCTAACTAATAGCACTGTGGCAAACTGCTAAGTTGCCTACTAATGTATATTCTTTCCTGCACAAAACATTAATCCCAGTCTTTACAAGAGAGGAGGAGGTGGAGGACTGTGATGCTTTGAAGGAGACCTGTTTTGAGAAACCCTTTTTTAAGTGCATTTTCATCTTTTCTTTTTTCAGTGATCTTGTGCCATACTGGAATGTAAACACCACAGGAATAGACAGAATCTCGAATTAAGGATTTGGATGCCTTTCTTTAGAAGTAATCTTCAAAGAATGTACATCCCAAACATCACAGTGGCTCAACAAGCTAGGAAGCTAGCTACTGCATGTAAAACTGCACAGGTCATACCTAGTACTTACTACCAGTTGGTTCCTGAATTGCTATGAAGATAAACAAAAATGTTTTGTATCTTAGTATATTTGACAGGCAAGAGTACCAGGGACGGTAATATTGCTTTAATGGAAGAAAGCCACTCTTTCACAATGGCACTAGTGTACTTATACACACTGTGTTGTTGAATTAGAAGTTAGCTCAGCAGGACTTTAGCTTTATTTCTGTTAGTAGGCATCCACCATCAGTCGTCGACGCTAGTGGAGAGGAAAGGCTTGTCTTATTTACAGATGCTATTGTGCAGACTTTAATAATAGTAAATACACAGAAGACAGACTATTGTGGACGGAAAGAATCTTTGGTTTAATGAACTGTCAACTCGTCCATCATAATGTTACCCAACCTAAAACCGCCAAATCTGGACAAGCTCTTTGATGATATAAAGCAGGCAAGAGGTTTTGTTCACACGCAACAAAATGGAAGAGATTGCTGCCATTAAAAATATACTAGTCCACGCTAGCACTAACTGCCACACATTTGTTAGATAATAGCTTGATTTTTTTCCTATGAGAATAGCCTTCTGCAAGAAAGAGACATTTAATCAGAGTGATACATGACATCCAAAAACTGAAACCAAAAATTATGGCATGAGCTAAAAGCAAGTTGTCTTCCTGAAGGCAGAATACTGAAACATCTTTAAGATTAATTCTGGGAGAGAATTTTGAAAGTCAAATGCTGAAAGATATTGAAAATACATTAATTATGCACAACTCAGGATCTAGGAGAGGTTAAACCCCAACTTGGCAGAAAATTGAATCCTTTTATTTGATACAAACTTTGTATATAGTGATGTTGTGTCCTGCATTCCTAATCTCCCTAGATCTACCAACGGAGCAAAAGGGCTGCAAGACAAAGGAATGAGAGATTTAGCCATTCCGGTGTCATCCTGCAAAGAAATTATATCGAACAGGCACTGTGGAAAACGGCTTCTTGCAACCATTTGTGGCAGAGGTCAAACCTCAGACCTACCTGGGGCAATTGTCCATCGTGTTCTATCAAACATTTGTAACAAGTTTTTCAACTTAAGTGGGATTCAAGGAAAGGAGACTTTTCACAGTTGCATCTGATGACTCTCTCAGGAACAACTGTCATTCATGTGCATTAATTTTCGCTGTCACCTTAAGCACTAACCAACCTTTGAAGACATGCTACTCTAACCTTCTACAGTGCATATTTTCTAGTTTTATCAGAGCTGAATTTTAATCCCTTATATTAATTGTGTGTGTGTATGTGCGTGTGTGCATGCGTACGTGTGTATTTTAACACTGGGGACCCTTGCTTTCTACTTTGGATAACCTTATTTTTAATATTTTAACCATTCATATCAGAATGCTCAAAATTTTGGATGCTAATTTTGAATCATCCACATTTTGATTCCTGCAAGAGTCAAGCACTTACTTTTCATTATAAAGTGCAACAATAGCTGTGCTCAGGAAGTCAAGTCCTATGTCTCTCAGGATTATTCTTCCAAGAATCAGACACACCAAATAAATGTCGTCTTTGGCAAATGCAATGCGAAATCTATGTATTAGACACGCATTCAATTTCATTCTACACATAGATACTTAAATGAAGATGAATCTCACACATTTGCTAAAGAGTTGATTGGTCTGTTTGATAACACCATGCTCTCCAAAAGGTCACCAATTTGTCTAACCGTAGAAACAACCACTAAAGCTGCTAAAGAACCAGCTTCCCAGAGCAGTAAATTTTGAGGAAGTTCTTCGTCTCCAAGGACCAAGATAATTCCAGAACATAGCCATGAATTCTGTTCTGGTTCAAGGTATGGGAAATTCCTTAAGGTAACAATTTTTCCTTTTGTCAGAATTCTAAAGGTCACAGTCTGACACTTTTAATTACTTCTCAAACTGAGGCTGAACCTAACAACCTCTGTGCCACTCAGATATTGCTATCCCACAATGTCATGCACTCTACTTTCCTAACCCTCCAGAGAAACTCTTGCCATCTTCGCACCCTTTGCCACTGCTCATCCCCATACACGAACTCTAAAATATCCCACTTTCTTCAGCTTTCAACCTTGATCCCTATGTGGGGATGAAGTCAGCTCTCTGGAGTGCTACCAAAGACCCAGAAGGCAGCAGGAGTTGAAACAAGCTATCTTTAAATCAGCCAGTCAATCAGTTCTCTCAACCATCAAGTGATGCAAGCACAGTTCTTGGACCAAAATCTTTGGTTCCCACTGGGTCAGACCAGCTGATTTAAGAATTTGGTTGCCAGACTCTTCTGTTAGATAACAATGAAGACACTACCAGAAAAATTAAATATCAGCACTCTTCTAAATATACTTCACACTGCCTAACGCATAATGGTCTGATCCTACTGGCAACAGTGTCAGAGGACTGATGATTTTGTGGATGCTACACGAGCCTGGCAACTTCAGTTCGATTTAGGTAAGGGGAGACTCCTCCACCAACAGTCTTATTCTTTTAAGAAACTACAAGCCCAGATGTCCTAGTCTGGAGAAGAAAAGGACATCTTGAAAGAGGATGTGTGGATAAACAACATAAAGAAGGAGTACTGAAAACACCTCTTAATTCCTCAGCAATTTTGAAAATATCACCTTTTCTTTTTACCAGTTTTCTTAATAATTTTTAATATCTAAAACGTAAACACACAGTAACCAGAGCAAAATGACACATTATAGGAAATGTGGTGAATAGAACTGGACAAGGTGGTCCACCCTCAGGAGGGTATATGAATGATTTCTGTGGGGTGGTCTTACAAATAACAGAGACGTTTCACCCAGAACATCATAAACATTTAATTCTGATTTACCTTAAACAGACCTATACTTTCATTTCTTTGAGCTACTTCTGAAACACAAATAAACCAGAAAGTGGTTTTAAAGGGACAAACAAGGTCTCAAGATCTCCTAGATGTACACAAGCTTAACCCACTGT
The DNA here is from genome assembly GCF_047716275.1 of Strix uralensis. Lineage (NCBI taxonomy): Eukaryota > Metazoa > Chordata > Aves > Strigiformes > Strigidae > Strix > Strix uralensis. Next base: position 11,464,313 of record NC_133983.1, on the reverse strand, counting down.
TCACTGGCTCCCAGAATACAACTGTAATAGCTATAACTAGAGTACTTAGTCTTCTTACTCAAGTTATAGACACTAAAGGTCTCAGTGCTGGAGGGTGCTAGTTGTCTAATCCGTGTCAACCAAGGTAACAATTCACAAATAGAAGGTGATGTAACTAGAGCATGTTGTGCTCCACTGGTCCTGGCAGGTAGTATTGACTCTACCCTCTCACCATCTCCTAGCACAGGGAATACTGCAAGTGGGCTTTTTTGCTAACAGACCAGAGACTTTAAAGAACAGCATTAACCACACAGCAACTCAAATAGAGAAGCACCAAAATTCACTGTTGGAGCAAAAATCACACTTAAGAGTTCCTATCTGACTGCCTAATATGCTTTCCTCCAAGACTCCATTTTCCCAGCAGCTGTCTCTATATGAGAGCTTTCGGTCCCATGCAGACAACAATGAAACTCCTTCTTTACCTGAAGTAACTGCTTAGGAATCACAATAGTTGCTAACCAGAGTTCTCCTAAAAGACAAAGAAACAAGACCACTCTACCCGATTATGGCATTTGGAGATACCATGAAGTTTCACTCCTGTTTAAATGCATGTTTTCCAATACTAGGTAAGAAAAAACTATTACAGCAATTCAAAGCTGATCTCTTGCTCAACAGCTGAAGCATTTCACCAGGGGAGTCCTGCATCAAACCATCCACGTGGAAAACCTCAAGTACATCTTTCTAGAAATACAACCAAATGGAAAGTTGTTTTCCATGGCTAATCTGTACATATAAAAGAGTAAAGCTTGCTCTAAAGGCCTAGGCCTACTTGCTGCCAGCTTTTCCACAATCACAATATTTAACCAGAGACCAGGAGTATTTTCAAGAGCAAAACTCAAACACAGAATCTATTTGCAAATCTCTGGGGCATGGTATCAAAGAATAAATCGCTGCACAGGTTTTGTGAGTTACATGGTTGAAACTGAAACAACCTCCCAAAGGGTCGAGAAAAACTGCTTTGGTTAGGGAGTGAATGGCTGAGCCATTCGGTTCAAAGACAAGACTATGGCTGGAGGGTGAACTTGAGGTGAGGAATTTGTGCTTCTGCCCAGCCAGAGTGAGTGAGCAAAAATACGGCAGGTGAGTATCAACACAGGAAAACGTTAAGGTTTAACATCTAGGGAAAGCAATCTACACAGCCACATACAACAACAGTGAATTTGGAAATGGCCTCTAAGTGCAGAAAAGAGATCTTGGAACTCACAGTCCTCTGAAATCATCAGTTCTGTAACACACAAGAAATAAACACAGCCTTAGTCACCATTTAGAAGGGTACTGAGAACAAGATGGACAGCATCCTTCTGCCACAACAGAAAGCCTTGGTGCACCCATATCTAGAATATTGTGTGCCATTCTGGCCTCATCTTTCCAAAAGGATTTAACAGAGTTACGGGTAATGAAAAGGTCAAATAAAACAATGAAGGAGGTAGAGTGGCTGCTCCACAGGAAAAAGGAAAATATTTCTTTTCACGAATATTAATGAGCTTGGGACCATGCTGCCACAGAAGGTAGGGTGAGACAAACAAGCTGCAGACTGGACAAATTTGTAGCCAGAGATCCATAGATGCATACTACAAGGATTAGGATGTACCCTTCAACATCCCTATGATGACTGTGGGTACAAGGATATTGTGAGGCAAATGGACCACCAAAATGGACCACTCTATCCAGCACCTCTTGCTGCCAGCATCAAGCAGAAAAAGGGTGAAGTGGGCTGCTGGCCTGGTGCAAGGGCATTTCTTCCACACCAGCCAAAGTTACCACCCTGCAAACATATGGCAAGACACTTTCATCTACACTCATTCAGCCAGACCACGTCCTCTTAATTTTTTCTAAGCATGTTATTAAAACAAAGGTGTATTTATATACTTTTCATCAATAAATATCATAATGTTTCTTAAAGATTGTAAAAATCCTTTTACCTATTTGGCAGACAGAGACGCAAGCACTGCCTGATCTTCAGAGGTGATCAGTAGCCCCACTGCACCCACAAGACTCATTAGTAGTAAGAGGTGTTCAGCACCTGTAAAAATCACCTTCTAATGAATTTCCCAAAGTCACATTGGAAGTCAGGAAAAGAATCAGGAATGAAGCTCTGTCCAGTGCTTTATCAACAAATTTAACTTTCAGGTGTCATCCATTTTTTTCCTGATATTATGGTCATTCAAGCTCATATTTCACAGATGGACACCTTTTGCTCCAGGCATACACTACTTGATCTATTTTAGAAATCAAGCACAAGATCCTCAGATATGGCCAATCCACACACTTGCAATGTGGGATAATGGTATGCAGAGGTCAATTCTGTGCTATTCAACACCACTGTCTACTAGAAACTACTTTGGTGGGTGCTACACACCCAGAACCACAACTAGGGTTTAAGGGCACCTTTGCCATTCCCTCTCCTCCCCAGCAACAGCTCTTTTTTCTCTGGGGAAAAAAAAAAAAAAAAAAAAAAAAAAACAACACAGGGAAGAAAAAGTGGTACAAGAACCTAGAGATCAATGCTGAAACCTTTGGGTTCAAATGCTTTAGAGCCAGATGGTACCAGTGTTCAGCAGCAGTGGGACATTCTACCAGACAGAATTTGGCCCCAAATTTAGATTATTTATCTAAAAGGGCACTCCAGCATATAAAAACAATTTAATTCTATATTTTTTACATATAAAACTTCCTCGATTGCCCCCCTTTTCTACCAGGAGTCAGATCTTGTTCTGATTTATTATGGTGAAATTGAAGTGGTATAAATGTGGCAAAAATTTAGAAGGTTGCTAAGATCCTTAACAAAACACCTGATCCCAAAGCCCCATTTAAAATAGAGAATTACAAGTTCTTTGGCCTCAAGATACATAACAAAGCTTAATTGCAAAAGCAATGCAAAACAGGCTAAAGGGAGCCAGAAGACAGGTAAAAATACTTGCCAATTTTTAAAATGTATTTTGCAGAATGCATTTATGGTTCTTCACAATCATTTCAGTATCTCAGGAAAAAAAAAAAAAAATCTGAAGGAAAATGGTAAAGTACCAGTGAACAGAACTGGATTATTCATCTCCTGGGTAGAAACCCAAGTTCCTCCAAGATAACATGATTACACTAGGAAGAGGAGAAAGTCAACCTTAAAAACATCTCCTTCCTTTGAATATCCACAAGGAAATCCACCACAGTAACATTACCAGAAAGAGAAGGTGGAAAGGACAGGCAGCGTTTACATTAAATTCTAGCTTTTCGTGTTTCACAGTGATATAGGAACACGGGGGTTCACGTTTCAAACAGGATTGGAAACAAACAGTCCCCAGTGGAGTCCTTACCAGCAACAGGAAAAACCAACACCCAGAAGACAGCATTTACAGAAGTACTGTCAGCAACGGGTCCTTTCACCCTGACAGACATATGAAGAGACCCATATGTCCAAACTGGAGGTTTTCTAAAGGAGAAATCTAAAATATATTTGGATCATTCACATACAGAATACTTCAGGCTACAGTCATTCTCAGCAAGAGATTTTCCTTAATACTTGTCTACATCTGTCAGCTCATACTGATACATACTGTAGTTTTATTTTTATTGATTTTAAATTTTAACAATGTCACAAGTTAATTCACAGGTCTTTAGAAGAGACCAACAGTAACTAAACTATTGCAACATCTTAATGAACCTACTTCATCAGAAACAAATATCACAATTAGTATATTCATAACTAGTTTTTTATCCTTTTAAGCTGCACACAACGTATGCTCTCTTCTACACCCCCTCCTTCCACTGGAGAGACAAATAGCTTGTATCTTCCCTTTATATGAGCATCTTCTTATATCTTTCAGGCTTATAATTTTCTATTCCTGTAAGCTATTTTTTTCAGGTAATGCTGGTGGTGCATGGTGCTTTGCTTTGGAGCCAATTCCACGCTAAATATCGATGCGTAGCTTAATTAGGGACTAGTAAAGGAAAATTAAGGGTGGGGAGAGTGGATTAACAAATCCAAACGGTGATGATGCAGAATGTGAACCCAAAAATGCATTTTAAAAATTCTACATATTTTAATAAGTAATAGTTGTGTGCTTTTTAAATCATTTTGTAGCTATGGCTTCCAGTCATGAGAATATATGCAATCTCATAAAACGTCTGATATTAGCATGCCTCTTCAAGTGCAAGTGAGTTGTCAATAAGACAATTAAGACAACATCAATAATACACACTGCATGTTATTATCTGCTATTCGAAATCTCAGCCTATCCAAAGATGTCTGGAAACAAAGGGTACATCTGACATTGGCAAAAACACTCTCCCACAAGTGAAATATGCAATTCTGAATGTACGCAATGGCACTGCTACCTGTAAGGGAAAAAATGAATTGCTTTTAAATACAGTATAAATAACTCCTGGTAATGTAAAACCTGGCTCCATAGAAGAAACAGCTACAATAGAAAATTAGCAATCCTGTGCTTAAATCAATCACTTCTATCACATGATCCAAGTCAATAAAAGTACTGAATAAGTGCTATCATTGACCTTAATCAGCCAACAATTGGCACACAGGGATCAGAAATTCTAGTGAGGAAATCAGTTGTCCCTAGTAAATTTTAGGGTTTGGGGGAACCACAGATGTGCAATCTCTCACAATACCTTTCTGCCCAAACCGCACATTTTTAATAGGAGGAAGGAAGGAAGAACTGAAGTTAAATAAGCAAACTTTTAGCACACTTTTCCAGATACAAAACTTAACAGGTGCACATGCATTCCCATTTCACAACTGAAGAATATTCTACTCGTGATTCTTTATTTTTCGCCCCCTATAACACAGAACTGTAGCTAAGCATACAATGAAAACACTCTTCAATGATTTTACTCGGTGGAAATAACCTATCTGGAAGTGAGGGTGATGAAAATCATGCTGCACAATGATTAATTTGGGCTTTAATCCTGATGTCCCATTTCATCTGAAGTTGCCATTAAGCTCAAAAGGAGAAAGGACTACATAACTGGGACCTAACATTTTTATTTATCCACCTCATAAGCTGAATGTGATTTCAGATTGAACAGAATAGATTTCCCTGTAACTAATGGACCAGATATATTCATACAATGTCCTTTTATTGATTTTACTTTCTTCTACCTATTGTTTGCATTTTCCTTTGAAAAACACGTAACTGTCGTTACACTGTAGATGTCCTTTACAATTATTGTATCATTCACTGTTTCTTAACAAAAAATACATGCTTTGCTACAGTGTGCTTTCTAATGAAAGACTCCCCACTAGCCTAACTGGAGTCTAAATTGTTGGAACATACTGTACATTTTGGGAGAAACTGAAGAAAATTAGACCCCTTTGGAATTGGTTTGTTTGGTTTTGAAATATGCATCTTTAAAAATTTAATAAGAGAAAGAAATGGCTAAAGGACAGACTTCATTTTAGACACTTTCTAAACAATAAGCCTATTTATATAACTGATCACATAACGAATTTCTATGCACTTTACAGCATGAAAAGGCTTTTGCACGGCAAAAGTCATACCGCATGCGGCTTTCAAGTATCAGAAAATAAATATTCAAAGGGATGTAGCAATAAAAATATATTAAGTATTTTTAACCTACACTGTTCTGAAATCTTACACGGTATCTTAAATAGCCGCAAAAATTTTGTCAAATATCTATTAAGGATAAGTATGTGAACAACTTTAAGTGTACTGTCATAGTTTACCTTTTTTTTTCTTATTACTCTTCCTTGATTTATATTTCAATATTTTGTTCCTAAGTTACAATTATGCAAAATACAATTTGTTTTGGATGACTATTTAGAATGTTTACAATTATTTAATACAATTTAACTATTTTGAAACCAAATGATGTGTTGAATTAAAGAAGGTTCAAACACTCAAATTGCCTTCATATGCTCATTTTTCAGCATACTGCACTGACAGCTGAGGAGAGCACATTTTCATTTGTACAGTGTGCATGGTGCTCCACCAGGTTGCACTGATGAAATACGTGATTTTAGACTCTTTTCACAAAAGGACAACTTTCTTTCATGGAATCAACATTCAATTTATCTGTCGTTATGGTAGCTACCAGATGAATGCAGGCAGAGGTTAAAAATAAAAATGTAAAGCCATACTGTTATCTATAAAACATACACAAAACTTAAGCTACAGCTTACAAAGTATGAGGCAATGATTCAGCTATCAGATTCAAAATATTTTCAAATAACCAAATAAGCTTGCATGCAGGAGCAGCCTTCAGAGATATTCGTATTTATGCACAGCCAGCTTCTGCCAAACAGTGATGATTTCAAGTTTTTCAGCTCCTCACCACAGCTAAGCCTAATGGCACAAGAAAGGGGTGAGGTTTAGAAAGTAGGAAGCACCCAGACATAAGTATCTTTGACAGAGTAAAGCTTCCAGCAGAATCTCAACCAGGTGCAGCCACTTTCATTAGCCAAGTCTGAGATTACTCCCATGCTGACTATCAAGTCCTATGAAAATATGAATTATCTGCATGCACCACAGCAGTGTTCATCCACACGCTTTGCTGCTGCTGGACATCCTTCTCAGGGTTTCAGAATTGTACATGTAATTACCAAAATTCTCTGAGAACTTACACACATAAATACCCAAATATATTTTGTAGATTTTATTTTTTTAACTTGACTGTGCTGTTTAATTTCCCGTTAAAAGGGAAACATTTCTTTCAGTTGTACAGATGGGACAAGGCAGAAGCCTGGGATCTCCAAAGCATGTTGGAGAGGAGCTGTGTTAAGACTTTCATCTCTCCCTTTTGGTTTCTACTCAAATGTGTTACTTCTGGTTGTACAATCAGTAACAGTCAAAGCAAACTAGTATCCATTGCTCAGATTCAAAACCCAGTTACCAAGCAGAACTGTGAGAGGCGAGAAACCAGGCCTGCGAGAAACTAAGGAAAACAGCCTGAGAAAGCACTGCGTATTTCCAACTGAAACTCTCAGGACAGTTTTGGAAGCTCAGCCTTAACTGAACTCCTCAGAGTTTGGGTTGGTTTGTTTGTTTAAAAGACAGAAAAATTCAGATAAAGGGTTTAAATTACCTATGTGAGGCAGCCATTCCTGGAAGACCTTAGATGTTGGTAGTGGAAACTGAGTCACAATCTCATAAATCCCTTCCAGGATGGAACACGCAAATGCAGTTTAGGATATTTCAGTATCACTGAAGTCAAGGCTATGCCTTCAATACTCAAAGTCTAAAATAAGTTGAGCCAAATACTGCGTTGTCGTGAATAAACCAAGTTCAGATACTTAATCAAATCTGCATTTCTGTGTGATAGCACAGCATTTAGGCAGGCTGTGCCACTGAAGAAAAAAAGCATGGCAGTCTACCAGCCTTGGGCTTTTTGAGTAAGGAGGAGTTTTCTCGGGATATCACAGGAATGACTGATGCTATGTCCATGAGGAGCACGAATCAGCACACGGTCCATGCAGGGAGCAAAGCTGACAATTCTTCAGCTCCTTTCTGAAGAGGTTTTCTTGGTTCCAGTGAACTCAATGGTTAAAGTCCCCATGACTGAATGGAGCCAACGTTTCTTGTTAGACTAGAAAGCCAATAGGGAAAACAGAGGCAAGAATTTTACTTAATCACTCCTTATGCACTTCAATAAGGAAACAGTCTAGTCCTCTCTGTTATTATCAGGGTTCACCTAAGGACAGGGACAGGATTCTTCTTTGTTTTATTTCAAACCATCTTAGACACATCTTTCTTTTCTTCCTATCTTTTAATGGGAGAGTAGAAACCCTGAAAATCTGGGGGCTCGCTCACATTCTAGTTTCTCTTGGTGGGTCCATCACGTAGATGAAAACGGACTGCAATTTGCTGCATAACCTATGCTGTGCCCCAAGCTGCAGTAGCACTGCATGGTTTCATGTAAGTGACATGTCACAGTCAATAGCAAGTGTGTCAGCTCACTGACAGGCACACAACGTGTGACACCATCCTCCAACACCACTCTTCTGCAGCCTCTGCCTCTCGGGGAGAGTGTAAACAAGACTTGGTGGCAAGGACTGCAGAACAGGCATTTTATGGGTTTTGTCAGTGTTGTGATATGCAGTTGCTTTGGAAAAGTATTATCGCAACCAAGTGTCAAATGTCACTTGCGTTTCCACTCTGACTGCGAACGTGGTATAGTGCATAAAAACCGAACGTGCTAGTTAAACTATGTAACTCCTGAGCAGTGCCCTCCATTAAATGTAATTGCATTATCTGACAAATAATCAATGTTCAGATGACACTCAAGAGTCCTAACTGCTAATCCTGGGCTAAAAGTATTTGATATTTGCCTTCTTTCTGAAGTTTTATACTGTGTCTGTACTTCAATATCAGCCCCAAAGGAGAAGCAGCATTACAAATAAGGTCCTGGCTTCCACTGTGAATTTGCTAATAGTGCCATTAGAGAGATGAAGAACATAATCTGGTCATGGACAAAAGAGGGCTCTTAGCCTTTGGTGGGCAGAATGACATGGCACCTTGTTTATATCATTAGGATATTTCGTATGTTAATTTTTCATTCTGTTAGGCTTAGTTCTTCAATATTTGGCATAGATCTCTTATTTTACCAGGAGTTCCAACGAGAAGGGAAAGTGCAGTGACTTTGATATCAAGGTCTGCAAAGAAAATTAAAATAGCAAATATTAGTTCAGAACAACCTGTGAGAGTGTAAGAGCTATTTTATATAGCTGTGGACTGCTCTGAATGCATGGAGGATAGGATTCTCCTGGGATACAATAAAAGACTTTTCTCCCGTCCTTTCTCCACCTTCCTCTTCCTCACTTGGGCCTCCAAGCTGGACCTTCCATGGTCCACAGCCCCACATCCCAGATGTTCCATCTCACCAACATGGGAGCGAGCACTAGTACTACAGCTTCTGCCTAAGACCTGGCCACTCGCTACACATATTTGTTGCCTTCATCACCTGTGTGTGGTGGTATAAAATTTCTTAGAAGTCCTCTGCCTTCCACACTTCCTCTCCTGTAGTGAGTAAGGGCCCAGCCAGGCTACCCTCGCAGGACCTGCGCCAGAGACCCAGCTTCATTACCTTCAGAGCCAAGAGCAGCCCTGGGCAATGGGAATGGCCCTGTTGCTTTGTGTGTCTGAAGTAGTTTTGCTATGGAAAGGAGATGGTGGAACGGCACCAGACAAGTCTTGGTGGAAAGAACAAGAAAACAAGAAGAGCTTTCCTGTTCTTCACAAAGAAGCAAGGTTCTGTGATGTCAGCTTAATTAATGTTTACATGAATTGCTGTATTTTTTATACTGAATACATCTTTTTCTAAATGTAATTCAAGACCATAGCTATTTTAAAGTATGAAAAGCAAGTCTTCCTTTGAATCACATCTTTAGAAGACCTGCTATTCCAGCCAATTTAAAAAACAATTATGAGACCACACATGACTTTTGAAATCATATGGATTATTGACGGAAGCAATAGAGATTAAAAAAAAAAAAAAGAGGTAATATGACTCATTGCAGTTTTCAAAACACTGTAACATCTAACTCCTAAACTAACAGAATCGTGACCAGAATTTTCCAATGCTTTGGCTTTTCCTAAGTTCAGAGGACCCAATTCAGCACAAACTTAAGTACATGCTTTAACACTTGACATCCAATTTTAGCAAAACTACTAAGCATATGTTTCAATAGCACCGCTTCCACACTAATTCAGGATGAAACACTACTACAGAAATGCTCCGTATAAGATCAACCAAAGCAGTATAGGTGGAGTCATAACGCTGTACCAGTAAGCTTTTGCACTGAATAGCTTTAATTGACATTCTTTACATGTATGTGAATGTCATGTTTATAAAATCTGAAACAGGGCTCATGAAGCAAATGATAAAGAACCACAAACTATTCACAGCCGAAGGAACATACGATCCTCCTCCCAAACACTAAAGAAATCCTAAAAGCTACAGAAACTTTTGTTAACATACAGGCTTCCTTAGAAAATTTAAACATGTAAACCACAGAAACAAAAGTACTGAACATAATAAAAAGATGAGACCATTTTAAAGTTTTCTTATTCTTGTCATATCAATTTCTCAAAGATAAGCATATTTATTCCTTCTATAGGTACCTTCATATCATGCAGTTATAACAGACATTCAAGCATTCTATAAAATACTAAAGTATTATTCAGTAATTATTATTTACATTCTCCTTGTGCACTTGCCAAACTCTTCATACACCTGCTTACAGAAGGATGGGGGGCTTGTGCCCAGGCAATAGGTGTTTCAGTATGGACTTCAGTCAGAGAGCAGTGAGCCCTAATAGAATAATAGGTACCTGGGTTACCTAATCGAAGGGTTTAAGTGTTGGCAATATCGTTGATAATAAACTAATAAGTTAGAAGAGCCTTCTTCACCTAGATGTCCAGAAATGATTGGACTAAATAAGGGCTGAAGATTGTTTAGAATTAATGTTGTTCACATTTAAATACAAATTATCTTAGTAGGGTTTTGCATATTGATTGTGCACTGCTGTTAAGTCCTCTTATTTCTATAGAAATAAATGGTCCCTACTCAACATATAAAAGCTGTCCTAGTACTAAATAATGATCTCAACAGGGGGCAGATCCTAAATGGAAGTAACTGGAGGGGACTAAAGTCTACACTCTGCAAGAAGGCAGCCAATAAACACCTAGGACCCAGAACAGGTACAAATGGCTTCCAAGCCTTGCAGAACATTCAGTTTAACAAGGTTAACTTCCATTTTACACAGATGATGCTTTCTGACCATATCTGTACAAAGTCACACACACACACATCCTAACAGAGGATGGAAACAGTTCAAGAGGCTCCTGCTTTATTTTTCAACCAATTTCCTATTTCAAATAAGAGCAGATTATGAAAGTAGGAAGAGTTGTCTTCAAAGCCAGCTTGAAAAGGCATGTGCAATACTCCTCCTTGCTTTATCTGCCAGCCCTGTTTCTCCTGACAACATGTTTCCCTAGCACTGTGGCAACCCACAGAGAGACCCTGAGAAAATTTTTTTGTAGTCAGACTCCTGCTCTGGTACATATACATGTAGCTGGAAGCGTGCTGAAAGCCAGCGCTTCTCCTTTAACTTATCTTTGGTTTGCTCTATTTTGTTCAGCTCCACCACCAGCATCAGAGAGAAAGGTGGCGAGATTATTAGCACATTAAAAAAAAAAAAAAAAAGGAGGTATTCAAGGATATTTTCATTAACAAATCAGAAACTATAAAATTGTACCATGATTTTTTTAAAATAATAAAACATTTGTTCCAGAATAAATATCATTAAACCAAGAATAAAAGTGCAATTAGTAAAAGATATATGATGTGTCATAACAACAAGCAACAATAAAAACTGCGGACTTATTTGTAGATCTCTATTGTAAAGGAGCAACATAAAAAAAAAAAAGAGGGTCTTTCACTCTGATAGGTAGTATTTTATTTGACTCAAATATATGAAACACATCTTCAAAAGCCCAATCTCCCAACAGAAAATCTCAACAAAGCAAAGCATACCCAGAAAAATAGTCCCTGTCTGATTAAAAACATCAATATCTTGTGAAAAAAGTACATGAACAAATGTCATGCAGTTGAAGAATATGGACTAGCCAGACTGTTTTTACAGAGGCATCAAATCTACTTTAGATGTTCATACCAACTACAGAGCAGAGCAATGAAAACTGTGTTACGTTACAGATTATACATGTGTAAACAGTTTTCAAATACAGCTGTTTTTATTAAAAATGTAAATCATAAATTGCAATACCTTTCCCAATGTCACAGAAAGTCTGCATGATCATTTGTTTCCTTCCACAACAGAAGTTATCCCATGAAGTGAAAGTTATGTCTAACTTAATGGTGAATGCGAATTCACTGCAAAAGTTGTGTTTGGTAAGTAAAAGGTTAATAGTGTGAAGTCAATGAGTTTTAGTATCATGATGTGTGAAGTAGCCAATCAAAATTTGGTGTTTGAAAGAGGCTGGGATATCATATTTATAAAGCAGTATTTTTTCTTTGCTTGTGTGATGATGACTTCAACTAGAAGGGAGCTAAATTTGACTCAGCCAGCTCACACCTGAAAACAAGATACTGAATCATTGACAGCTATGGACCCGGTCATTACAGCATTCATTAAGGTCCTCAGTTAGTGAACTCAGTGGTGAACGTTGATCATAAAAACACTGAAAAATATTTGCAAGCTTGGGTCCTGTGAAATTCACAGTTCTGTATGAGAAAGGGTTTCACTTGTCAGAGGACACCCAAGGGCCCCCTTTTCTCATTTATACGATAGGTTCATGGTGGCAACTGAGGGACACTGAATGAAGGTAGAAAGGCAGCGTGAGAAACTGAGAGGGAGGGAAGCTCTGGGTGCTTGTCTAATACCCCTCTGTTGTTAGTGGCAGAAGCCTCCTCAGACTGCCTGAGTCGGTATATTCATAAAGCAGCCGTCAATAGCCACAAATTTAGGCCATCCCCAGAATAGCCCTTTGCTACATATACCGTAAAGCAAAATAAATTAAAATCCAAACTAATTCAATACTCATCCCAAACACCTTTTCAAAAAGAATTTAAGAGTTTCACGCAAAGAGTAACCATCAGCCAATATTCTACGCCTAGGATTTCACTATGGTTAACCTACCAAGTATCTGATTTTATACATTCTTCATGTGTAATATTTCTATGGGTGCCAGCGGCAGTAAAGGTATATAAGGGTTGCAGGCGTATCCCCAAATCCACCTTAGCTGTAGGAAGAAATCTCACAGCATTGCTGTGATCAGAAATCAACTCAGATCAGTTCTAAATGATTAAGACTTTTTAACCCAGCTACAACAGGTATTTACACACAGCTTAAGGTTGTGACCTCAAACCTTTGAGAGTCAGCTACAAGGTGCTCATGATTTCCATGGACTTTGAACCAGCTGCTAAAAAATATTCAGGCTAGCATTTTTTGCACTATATGACAGAGGGTAGCGATAGCATCTTGTCTATACCTTGCAAGTATATATAAAAACACAGTATAATTTGAAGATCAAATTACAAACACCATTGATGTAGTTTAGGTCTTGTGAAAATCAAAGTTGCACAAAAATTGAAGACCAATAAAAATGTTTCCATGATTCTTTTTTTAATCCCATTGAAAACAATTTTTCGTTGTAAACATTTTTGCTAGCCAAGCACTGCAGCATTGTGCAACTGCATGACAGCCAAAGAGAAACTGATGAAAAGCTGACTAGATTGATTTCATTTTTCCAACCGGAGTGAAATACGTAAAAGGAAATAACAAAATGGTGAAGTTATTTTTATATATAAAAAATGTTCACATTTAATAAACTCACATGGAAACTGCACAGCCAATGGTAACCACTTTTAAAATATATGTACAGATCCCTTCAGTTCTGCACGGAAACGAAGGCAACAGTGGGCTTCTGCAGCATCTTTGCCCTTCCTTGGGGACCGCAGAAACACTCTCTCTGTTGGAAGAGTCAGATCTGAGCCTGCCCAACTCCATATCACCCACTCCCTCTCCCCACTGTGACCTCCCAGGTTTCTGTGTAGAAGTCTGGCAGGGGGTTACTACTGGAACTCAGAGCTATATTTATTCCCTTGGCTCCCATCCATCACTGCTGCAGAGCGGCCAGAAGGGGAACCAACCAATACAGCATGGGATCTGCCAGAGTTGTGCTGCCAGAGAAGTTAAGAATGAAAGGCAGAGGAGACAGAAGCTATCAAAATGAATATTTATATTTCTAAGGAACGAAGGGTATCCTCCCTTTGCGGATCCCCCTTCTACATATTAAGACGTTTTGCCTCTCCTTTTTAAGAAATCCTGACAGAGAAACCTGCCAGTTCCATCGGTCATTTACATCTCGAGTTTTGTCATGAGGGAAGGAGCACTAACAGCACAGTATCCCTTGCATCTCTGAGGCATTTGTTGCCATTTACACAGAATTTCTCTCCCCCTCATAGTACTACCAGATAGAGTGCCATCCACAAGCTCTGCACTGTACGCAGGTCCAAGGCACTTGCAGTAGAAGAGTCTTAACCCTGCACCCGTTGCACCTCCTACAGCTAGACACTCAATGCTCAGCAGGATGTAGGAATCAGTTAATCAGTTCTGCTCATATAATCCACTGAACACAATAATGGCAACAAAGCTCCATTTTGAGATGAAAATTCTTTGGATTATCAAGATGCATCCCATCACCAACTGACTTTTATAATCATTGGACTGTGAACTTTACGAGAAAGGTAGAGAGCTGAGTAAGAAACAGTTTTCCCGTATCACAAACACTTTGAAGATTTCAGAATTTCCTCTTGTTCCCTACTGGGACTAACCTGATACCTTTTGCAGATTTTCAGAAGGAAGAGCCAGGAAGACAACATTAAGAACATGAATACTCTCATCACATCATTCTCAGGAGCACAGGGTGCAGGACTCTGCAACAGAATCAAGTTGAACTCAGTCTCTCACATAACATTTGAGTGCCCAAGCCAAGAGTCAGTCCTCTTCTGACCCACTGAATAATTAAATGATTATTTAAATTGGAATAGCCTGAAGCAGGAACTTAAAAGACTCACCCTGGAAGAGCCAAAGTGTGGTTATTACAGCTCTCACCTGGGATGTGAGAAACTTGATTTGAAGAAGCTGATTCAAATCAGATACGAGAGGAAGGATCTGAATCCAGCTTTCCTCCAGTGACCCAGGTGCATTTCATAATCACCAGTCCATAATGAAGTGCAGAGATGCAACTCTTTCATTTTGAGCAGAAATTCAATTGTGGACCTGAGAAATCCTTCAAAGATGCAGCATGTTGATGCAAACTAATGAATGGGCACTTCTCAACTGCAGTAAGAAAACTGCAGCTAGTTCTGGCCAGAAACTGTATTTCTATATTTGGAAAGCACCTACCATGGCAAAGGCACTACCAAAACAAGCAATAGATTCAAATTCTAATCCAAAAGTGGTTGTGGATTTCCTATTGATCATTTACCTAATAGCATGTCCATTTATCGCATACATATGCATATAGCTTTGTGTATTCAAGTAAAAGAAAGATGCTTGAACATTTGTTATTTAAAATGATCAAGAATGTTTTAAAATATCTGAGCTATTTTAGAAGAAATTTTATGGTAAAATCCAAAGAAGGGAGTAGTTAGAGCAGGAGAGTTTTGTTAGCTGGTATTATGGCACTAATAAAGACACTGAGTTATCTTCTACTAGTTATTTTATTAGCCCTAAGAGGAATTACACTCCTATGGCAAAATCTCAATGAATCAATGAAGAACAGATACCTTAAAAAGGTAATAGTCTTTTTATTATACATTTTAGTTTTGGGTAGCCTATAACCTTTGCATTTTTTAAACTCAAAAGGTTGGATTTCTTTTTGTACTTGAAATAATGAAACAAGAAAAAGTTTAATCAGGCTCTCTTTCTGAGAACATCAGGCTTTGTGCTGAGTTTACAAACAGTGGAGTTACACAATGTATTTACGGTGAAACTAGAAATCACATGACACTCACCTGGTATGGAAGAGAAGTTTTACCTACCGAGTCAGTCCTACTGCAACTGAAATAAGATGAGCAGAATTGGATCCTAGAAATCACATTAAAATCAACCAAAATTTTGCCAACCTTTATGCACTTTCCTCTGAGAAGAAAGACCCATCATTTTCCTCAAAAATGCAGGATATATTCCAACAAAAGAAAGGTTCAATGAAAAGCTACTTGTAGTAGCAGTTTCAAAATTAGTGCTGTTTTCCAACATCAAGTCAACTCTCGACATTCGAAGTCATCCCATGGACTGAAACCCATAAAAACTTTCATGCAAACCCTTAAGAAATGGGGGGGGAAAAAAAAAAAAAAACCCAAAACACAAAACACAACACCAAACAAAGAGAGCTTGCCTACATGTGGAGTTTTTTTCAGAACCGTTCCAGCACTGATACGGTTGAACCAGGGCAAGCACCTATCAAAAATCCTTGGCCACTAGAGCAGAAGGCAGTTCCTGCTTCTCCGGTCAATTATCAGCTAACAGCAGAGAAGACAAGGTTTCTCCCTAATTTACTCGATCGACACTTCACTGTCACATCACTCCCTCGAGTAAAACTGGTATCAAAACTAAAGTGTTGCACTGCCCTATGTTTTAATATTTCTATGGACCCCTGAAGAAAAACCACACATAGATCTAGAGTGTCAATGTTAACAAACATGCAAGAAAATAAAATGTAACCCATCCATAGGGAGCTATCAGAAGAAATGTAAGAAGTTAACATCCAGCCCACCACGTTAGCCTTTGTTAATAGAAACCTGACTTTACACCTCCTTGCTTTCTTCACCCCAGCTCTCACATGCTCTTTCTCAAGAAACAAACCTAGGCTTCCCTTGAACTCATTTATCCTTTCCTTGCTGGTAATTTATTCCATATGTTTATTATCCTTTGCATGAAGTAATTCTGCCTGAGTTTCCTATTTACCCATGCTTTCCTAAATTTTAGATTAAAGGGACCTATCTATATCTGTATCTACCATTGATATTCCAGTGACAAGATTGATGGTAACAATGTATGCACAAATCTATGGAGACCAACTTATGAGAGCGAAATAAAACAACATTAATACAATATGTTATCATTTAGAAAAATAAACGTAAGGCCAGCCTGGCAACCTAGCACAGTGCTATCACGTGGGTTACCAGGGCTAATTCCCAGATCAGCAGGGGCCAGGACTACGGAGGAAGCAATACACATAGCCCTGTTGTGACCGAATAGACTGTGGCACTTGATAGCAACCCCTTTGTAGCATTGATGAGCTCAACAGTGCTCCCATCCTCCTCACAAAGAACCACAGTGACTGCAGCAGAATGTCCCAAAGGCATAAAAAAGGAGGAAAAGTTTGTAACAGCGCTTATCGCAGTTAAAAAAACTAACATAAAAGAAACTATAACAAAATTCACATTAAGACTGAAACAAGCTTATTATGAAAGGAGGAATCAGGATTGCCATTTATCCCTTTGCACCATGATATCCTGACTCATTTGAGACTGATGGCAAGGAAGGCTCCCCCTGACGTCCCTGGCTGCCCCGAGGCAGAGCAGGGGCCATAGGCAGCCCCCCCCGCCCCCCGCAGCCAACCTCCCTTGCGTCCCTTTGGAGGCCATGGGGGTGAAAGTCGGCTCATACTCTCCTTTTTCTCCCCATCTCTTGATTCTCCTGTTCACAAAACCAAGACAGGCCCCAATTTTCCCAAGTAACCTTTCCCTGGCAGTGTGGGTAGCCCACTTGGGATAACCCCTGCCTGATCTTCACCGACTTCCACGCTGCTGGCAAGCGCTCGCTCCCTCTGGAAGTCCGAGATGCCTACAGCTGGACAGTTTAACACTAATGCATCAAAAATGAGCAGCTGGTCTTAAGAAGCTAGTTCTGTTGCTTGTCCCACACTATGGGAGTGCTATCAAAGCCATCATCATTATTTTCAGACACTGCTACCTGCAGAACCCTCTGTTAATGCCCTACCATCACAGGCAGTGCTGCATTTTTCATAACGTGGCAAATACTTGTAAGGAATTACCTACTTTTGCTTTTGGTTATACGAGTCTCAAATGCTGCAATGCACATGGAGAAAAGATCGGATACTGAGGCTGCTGTGGCTATTTTAGTTCTGTTTTCTTCATCTGTGTTTAAAAGACAGTCAGATTATAACAAAATTGTTTGTCTTTAATATAGTTCAACTTGACCTGATGAACCCATCTCTTTAGAAAACAATCTCTCACGGAGTATTTAGATTAAGACCTCTAAAAAACAGACTTCAAAATACTTTCAAGGCCCCATCTTACAATTTTTAAAAAACACAGACAACTAGGCTAATTATAATTACTCGTCTATAATTCTTTTGCTTTTCTGATGCATCTGGTTATCTAGTAAGATGCACCTGAAAATTAGATCAAATTTAAACATAAGGGAAGGGTGCCAAATTCAGAATACTGGAAGAATCTTCCCTCTGGGAGCATGTTCAGTCACAGCATTGGTGCAGTTGGGCAGAGGCAACCCAAATCCCCCCTTGCTACCCTATTCCTATGCTTCTTTCGTGATCTGGATCTCTGCTACCTCTGAAAAGATCTCTCACTCAGTGCTTGGCTTCGTTGCTCAACCTGCCAATAGGAGTGAAAATGTCACAGCAGTTATTGTGATCCACTCAGATTTAGACACTACTCAGTTATTTCATGTTAAGCAACAGACATCCATCAGATCATTACAATTTTCACTTGTTTCTATCCAAGGTCAGATTCCGATCAGTGACTTGGTCATAAAAAGTTCATACGCCATATTCGGCCACACAACTGGAAGCTAGAACCACATGTCCGTACAATAACCCTACAATCATTCAATTAAGCATCTCAGAATTATTTAACTTCTACATATTTACTTTCGATAGCTCATCCTTTTTTCTTCTTCTGCGAACATCTGTGCCCAGAGTGTCTTCACTAGAGAAATTTGGATTTCCAATCTACAGTTGCCAGAAATAAGTTTATTCATGTTTCTATAAAAGAAAGAATATGTATTCTATTTTTTCATCTATGTTCTCCTTCCCTGAATCCAAATTGCTTGCACCTCTGAAACAGACACACAAAATGCCTCAAAAAAGATGGGTTAAAGAATAAGGCAAAAAATGCAAGGTGTGAATGAGAGGATAGAAAAATGGCTTTTCAAGATCGTACTGCTTTTAGCATTTTGAAGATCCGATATACATCTATTCAGGTATCTGAGAGAAATTCAGAGATTAAAATTTAAATTTACTTACAAATCCTATTAAAACACACTAAATCAGAAGATACTGAAAAGCTTTAATTGTCCTCATTCAAACCAGAAAAATAAATCTATTTATGGCTTTCTTTTCAATTTTTTATAAAGTTCACATAAATCCATGTGCTTTTTTTTAATGCTTTTTTTTTTTCTTCTAGTCAAGGCACTCTAAAAACACCTGTGCAATTCTAAGTCAACTTTAAGCAAAAATCAACATTTGGAAAAATTACTTCTACTGATTTTCCTACACTTGACGAAACTTGTGCTTCCCAGGGAATAAGCACAGCCCATTTTAATGGGCTAGTGGATTTTCTACGTCTGTTCTAATGCAAATCTCTTTGGTCACCTAAGGCTCCCATGGTGGGTAAACAACCTAATGTGTCAGCTTTCTGTACTGAAGATCACAATTTCTGATCTCAGCACTGTCTTCATTGCTGCAAGCAAAACAGTGGTACTGATGTTGCAACTTCCAGACTACTCTCTTCTGATAATGAATGGGTTGGGTTATTGGCCTCTAGCATGGACAAAAATATGACAATCAGCCTCTTCATTATATAAAAGTCTACAGTGAAGACAGTGCCAGACAACTTGCTGAGTATTAGAGCTCAAATATGTTCAGAAGTCGAAAAGCCCGTAGAACAATTCCTTTTTCTTCTTTACAATTGATAAGTCGTAGTCAATTTACTAAAAGTGTTTTAATACAGTATTTCCAGCATAGCAACTTGTATCTTCAGGAACTCATTTGCAAAACACAGCTTTAGCATGCAAATATTTTAGATACATTCCCTGCAAACGTAATCGAGAGACTAACCTTTCTTACATCTGCAGTTGTTAATTGTCATCATTTGAACAGCAAATGAAAACAAAGTTTAAGCCACTGGCACTTTAAAAAAAAGATCATATTAAATCTCATTTACCTGCAGTGATAGAAATTCAGTCACAAGCAAAATCTGAAGACAGAGCAGATATGAGAAAGTGCACCCAATCGCAGGGTTTAGCAACTGTACCAAGACTCTTCTAGTGCACGTTCTGAAACAGCAATCGATCCTCTAAGCACTTGTTACCAAACTGGGGACATTTCCTTTCTACAACATTCAGAAAACTTTAAACAACTCGTTTATGATTCTCTTCTTCAGAAGATTAACAGCACGTCCACTGGAAGATGAATTAAAAATAAAATTTAAAAAAAAGGATATCAGAAAGGGGAAGATAGAATAGACTAGGACAAACATCTCAAACTATTTAATATTTTTATAATGACTAGAAATCATAGAGCCCTCTTTAGCTAACTTTAAAAAATAAGCATAACAAAAAAAAACCCAAACAAGCCAAAAAAATGCATCAGCTGTTGACTGAACATGGGGCCTGATTTTCAAAGCTGCTGAGCACCCACAACTCCATCTGAAGTCAGTGGAAGTGATGAGTGCTCAGCAGCTCTGCAAATCAGGCCCAAGCTGTACAGGGGTCTACCAGCAGCCTAGCAGAAGTGGTATTTAGGGAAGGGGTTTTGTTGCAGAAATGAGGAGGTTCAAAGTAATCTGTCAAAGAAGTGCTGCTACATTCATGAATCGTAAAGCTAGCTAGCTCTCATCTATGGGAAAAAGTTAATTCATAGGGCTCATAGGGCTTGCATTTGTCAAGGAGCAGGACGTCAATGCTATCATTATCAGGCAAATCAGCCAGGCGTTTAATGGTAGAATCAGGAGACATTTGCTCTCCACTATCAGAATGACATCATAACTAAAGCAGCCTTCAGCGAGGGGGGAGAGCCGGGGCAAGGCTTGGGCTGCACGCAGACTTTGCACTTCTGCTCGGCTCGCCCCACCGATCGCTGCTCCCCTTCCCCAGGAGGCGACGCCTGCAGCTGCCTTCGCTCCACAACTTTGTCCTCGCAGCATCTGAAACACCAGCATCTGATTTTACGAAATACTTCTAAACCTGCCCGATCCAAAACTGCGATATTGTAAGCCAGCCACTCGGTTAGGAAGGGATGGGTTTTACATACAACCTACAAATTCACTCTAAAAATTTCTGGTATTTTAATTACTTCAGTCATCTTCATCCTCCGTCAAATGGGGGGAACACACATTAAAAAACTAGTCGCCTCCATGATTTAAGAAGTAACAGCTTAGTTAACTAAGTTGATTTTTAAGCGCACACAGACACATACACACACCATCTCTGAATATTCTGAAGTATTTAGTGATGAACTATTCGATGATCAGAAACATAACAGCAATACACATTTCCCTTCCACAGTAGCTGTAATTATAGAATTCAAACAGCACAAATTACAAACTGTTAATCTATTTTCTTTAAAAATATCACTACAGGTACACCGGCACGGTACAAAAGCCTCACCTTGTATAAGAACTGTGAGGGAAAAAGTTATGAAAGCAGACAGAAAACCTAAAATCCCTGAGGCTACAAAAAAATCCCGCTATTGAGAAATAACCCAAGAGACCACATAGGGAATGTACAGCTTTCAGAAGCACTTCTCATCTTATTTGCACTTAACCTATTGATGTACTTATGCAGGTCACTTACTTTTCGGATATGTTTGAACCCTTTATAATCATGCAGATCGCCGCGGTTTTCACTTGGGCTTTTGTTTTTTTGGTTTTGTTTGGTTTTTTGCAAACAAGTTTCATTTAAAAAAGATCCAATTATGTAAATCTGCTCCCGGATAGGTAGTGAATATTCAATATGACGGTGATACTGTAATAGTTCAATGCAACGCACTGTACTGGACAGATTTATGAGGCAACGTCACTACTACGCTCTGGTCCTCGCTGAAGCATCTTGAAGTTAATTAAAGCTGCAATGTCCACTTTTCCAGCCACCCTCCTCATTCAGGTTTACTATTTCAACATCAAACCAGCAAGGGGGCCTCCCCCCTCTCTCCGTACATTTAAGCAGCCTTCCACAGTCAATGAACAATGAACAAAGATTTGAGTGATAGGAAGGGGGGGAGAGAAAAAAATCTCCGCAGGAATAATCAAATCCGGTTTAAACAAGTAAAAATATAGTTTCTAATATTAAACTAGAAAAAAAAACATTCTTCTCCAAGCGAACGTGCAGAGGCGCTTAGCCAACCCCTCCAGAAAGGGTCTAAAAGCAGCCAGTCCTTTTTATTTCGAGCAGTGAATGAGCCCAAACAAGGCTTCTAAACTTAATTATGACACTTAAAATAGTCTTTTTCCACATAAGCGGGGAGGCTCGCCGCTGCTATCTGTATCAACCGGTCAAATCAGCTCAGCAAACACGGCCCCTGTTGGATTTATTTTAAACTGCACGGGGGGGGGGGCGGGGGGGGAATGCACAGCCCCGCAGAGCGCTCCAGCCGCGGGCGCCCGGGCAGCCGCGCCCGCCCCGCCGGCCCCGCGCCCCGCGCCCCGCGCCCGCCCCTGCCCCGCCGCTCCGCGCCGCTCCGCGCCGGGCCGGGCCCCACCGCGCCGCCGCTCCCCGGCCCGGCGGCGGCTGAAGTGGAAACGAAGGGCTCTGACAAATCACGTCTCCGCCTCGACACTGTACCAGACACGGCCATGTCCGCCGCACGCACCCCGAAACAATGCCCGCCGCGCAGGCAGGCGCCGGCCGGAGCCCTCCCCGCCCGCCCCGGGCGCCGGCACCCACGGCCCGCGCGGGGCTCCGCGCAGGCGGACCGTGCCCCCGGCCCCGCCGCCGCGGCGGAGGACGCCGGCAACTAACTTTTCGGATGGAGCCCGTGCGAGCCGCCCCGCGGGAGCCGCGGACCCTCCGGGGGAAAAAAAAAAAAAAAAAAAAAAAAAAAAAGCATAAATCTTCGCGACGTTTTATTTTGCGGTAAAGTTCACAAGCGGCACCGCTCCCCTCAGCCCCTCTCCCCCCTCACACAACACACACATATATATATTAATTATTTGCAAAACTGCAACAGATGGGCGCATTAAAATCTGGATTCTTTCCTACACAGCATCAAAGAATTTCTCCTCCCCCCCCCCCCCCGTTAATCCCGCCGCCGGCCCGGTGCCCCCCCGCCTCCCCGGCACCGCAGCCCCGCGCAGCCCCCCGCGCAGGAGAGCGAGGCCGCTGCCCCGCGCAGGCAGCGGCGCCCCCGCGGCCCTCCGCGCCCGCGCACAGCGCGCCGCCGGGAAGGGGATGCTCTCCCCCCCCCCCCCCCGGGGATTGCCATTTAAGTTTCCTCCTTAACCTGTTACTTTCTCCGGGCGCTGACAAAAGCCCCGGCGGCGGGCTGGCAGGTGCCTCCCCGCTCCCCGCGGCGCCGCCGGGCGCGCTCCGCTCCCCCCGAAAGGGCTGAGACCTGGCCTGACATTTAGTGCCTACTTGAATGTCACAACGCTCCTCGCAGCATTATGCACGGCTCCTATTCATAAGAGGTCGATTAGAGCACAAAATGGCAGGTCTCTTAGGCACTTGAATCTCACAAGTTTGACACATGGTATGCATCAGCTAACTTTGATTAAAAAAAAAAAAAGAGGGGGGGAGTTTACAAATTACACCACGATTAGCCGGGATCCTAAGGGGGGAGGGAGGGAGGAAGGGGGGGCCCGCGTTTAAAGTCACTTCGGCAAAGTTTGCTCCGCAGCAACCCTTTAAAACAAAAAGTTTCTGGGCAAGTTAAGGGCAGGGTCGGTGCGGGCTGGGGACCGCGGGCGGGCCGCCCCCGGGCAGCGTCGCGGCCGCCGCCGGCACTCGCCTCCCCTCGCCTCGCCTCGCCTCGCCCGCCCGCTCCTTTTTTGTAAAGTAACGGTTTTAAAAGAAACGAGAGAGAAAGAGGAAAAACGTAGGGTTTTCTTCAGGCTAAGTTCTATAGCGCCATTCAATGGCTTCTCCGCTCCTTTCATTATTTTCTGCTTTTCCCCTGACAGCCCTGCTTGCAAACGTCACTGCTATGGATATTTAATTATACTGTATTTTTTTAATCACGGTGGAAAACGCAGGCCCCATTGCGATGATTAAAAAGAAATAAAAAAAAAAAACATACTCCGGACTGACTTTGGAGCCTCTTTGATGGCTCACGGGAGCCTCCCGGATCCTCAAAAACCCCCTTTTTACCTTTGTCTTTCTTACCTTAAAATTTAAAGCAAAGCGTAGAAGAAACTCCCGCACGTAAACGGAGCGTTGTAAAAGATTGTGTTCAATGAATAATGAAGCATGTCCACATGATTGACTTGATCATTTTCTTGTGCGGAGGGGGAAAAGTGCGGCGCGGGGCTGCCGCGGCCGCCCGCTCCGGGTAGCCCTCCCAACTGCTTCCAGCACATCCCGAGCAAAGAGCGCTTTATTTTAATCTGTCTCTTTTCAGAATAACCCCCTTCATTGATACTGATCACCCAACATCACAAGACATCCCCATCTCTCAGCGTGGACTCCCCCTATCTGGTAGGTGAAATGCATTGTACCATTAAAAAAGCACTCCATTGTCGTCTTGGCATAATTCACAGCAACTAGATAGGTCTTGCGGCATTTAGCTTTGATGAGCCAAAAGCTGAACCCTTGATATAATAATCTACAAAGAATGGTCTGTGATCGTCCATTTTTTCTCCCTGTCTAGCAACTAAGAAACCATTTAACACGGCGCAGCTTGGTCGTGACCTTGAGCCCGTGTAAACACCCCGAGGAGCCCGCGCCGCTCCGCAGCCCCACGGCCAGCGCCGCTGCCCGCGCCCCGCGCAGCCCCCGCGCCCGCGCAGCCCCCGCGCCCGCGCCCCGCCGCCCCTGCCCGCGCCCCGCAAACCCCGCCGAGCCCCCGGGGGCAGCGCCGGGCTCCACAAAGCGCCCTGCTTACCTGCTCCCGAAACTATGCAAAGTCTGTTTCTCCTAAAAAAAAAAAACTCCCGGGGAAACCTTGGTGGACAGGGGGACCGGAGCATCAGTCACCGCTCCGGCGTTTAAGAGAAGTAATCAGCGATAAAGTGACGTTGATCTGCACTGTAACCTTGTGGCGTATTTAATGTAAATAAGCCAGTTATGTTGCCAATCGCATGCATACAAACACATAAAGGTCCTCAGCGTTGCATTTTGATTCTTTCCATTAGAGCCGACTTTATTTACATACACTATTTAGGGGATCATGATAATTCTAAAACAATACTAGTGCCAAATGATTATGAAAATATGATTTTAATTAATCACGTAGTAGGCAAGGAAATTAGCATACGGTAATTAAACTTAGAGAAAAACGTCATGGAGGTTCTCTGCCTTATGGGTTCGGAATAATCATTAAACGATGGGTTTTCAGGACTTAATTATCAAACAAATAACTTTTTTAAAGCAACTTTACAAGGTTTATCCGCAGGGCAACGATTTAGTAAATAATATATAACCAAGCAAACAAGGTGCAAATGTGACTGGTGAAATAGGTTGTGTTTCTACAAAGCAGAAAGGGGGGGGGGGGGGGGAAGCTGAATAATGCAATTATGGATTCTGTGTCCCATAGTTGACAAAAGCATGGTGCCTCAATAGACTCTTTGTTATGGGATTATATAATGATTGTGGTGTAATTATGGGAAAAAAGATTTAGTAATAATAAAAAGTATCAAAATACACCAATGAGCAGCTTGTTTTAAAGAAAAGGCTTGCATGTGACATTAGGGGCATGTTAATAACAAAAAGCCAGGATCCGAAAGGGTTGACAAATAAAAAAGACTGTGATGCGCATGATTAAGAAGCGATGGAGACAGATTGATTATTCAAAATGCCGAGCCACAGGGACACTTAAAACATTGATTCAGGTAAGACTAGTTTCATCTTGACTGAAATGAGTTCCCTGAAGATGACTGGCATACATTTTAAATCAGTTTACTACATAAAAAGCATAACATCACAAGCTGAAACCTTCTAGTTAAAATAGGAGTCCAAGAAAAAAAAAAGTTTATGTTTGTGGCAATTCCCATAGGGACTATGGAATTGCAGAGGAAGGGGTATAGATTAATTAGCTCTTCCTAAACACTGGACTTAA
Source organism: Strix uralensis (assembly GCF_047716275.1). Lineage (NCBI taxonomy): Eukaryota > Metazoa > Chordata > Aves > Strigiformes > Strigidae > Strix > Strix uralensis. The sequence continues at coordinate 11,438,526 of NC_133983.1, read as the reverse complement.
ATGTATCCATCTTTTATAATCCCTAGCCTCTGCTTCTGGAGCCTGTGGTCCAATCCCACTTCTGCAGGTTATGGGGGTGATATTAATAACCCTAAAGGTACAATAGGACTTTTTTTTTCTGGAACTGCAGTAAATTAACTTTCTGTAATAACTGAAAAATTAGCAAGATTTTTCCAATTGATTTTTTAAGTGAAGTTTATAAATAGTTGTTCAGAGCTATTCAATGTTAAAAAAAAAAAAAAAAAAAAAAAAAAAGATTCCCATGCCTATACGAAAAAGTTTAGGAATTCACTCTGCATTTTCCAATTTGATGTGTCTGAAATTCTCTTTGAACAAATTCCAAAATACAAGTTTTTTCTATAGAAATTAGCATAGCAATCACATCAATAATATCACTATCTCTATGGGAATGATAACTGGAGCAGTGGGGGTGTTCTTTATTTCAATTCTTCGTGGATCAACTGATTATATTCTGTCTTCTTTTGAACTTGTTATTGTAAGTCAAGTGATTCTTTATAAGTGACAGCCCTGACAAAGAGACGAGGATGGGAAAGCAGGTCGAAAGGAAGTCGCCATATGGACTTTAAAAAAGGCACTTTTTAAACAAGATAATGGGGAAATGGATGTTGCCTTTTAACCCTGTCAAGGCTGAACATTATTAGCAGTCTCATAAAAGAATGAGCTATACCTTTTTTTTAAAATACCAGATTTCACCTTATGATTTCCATGACCTAGGGCTTCATAATACAAACCACATAGGAGGCGATGGCATTTCTGCGGCAGGGGCCAAATCAAGCACCTGGAATCAGTGGCAGAAAGGAGATTTCAGAGCCCCGCACAAAGAGTTACAGAAGAATGAGAGCTCAGGAAAGCCCCATGGTTCTTTTTCCTGAGACAAAGATAAGAATATTGACTAGAGATAGGTGAAACAGCAACTGACAGCAGAGGAGCTTTAGACATCCAACTGGGATTTCCTGCTCCTCTGGTGTGAGTGCATGATGCTCATTTAATGACAACGAATGGAGTGAAAACAAAGCGTGAGCATGAGGGCTTTGACTCTGATCCTTGCAAAAATTAAAGTATTTCTCCTCCTCTCTCTGTTCTGAAGGGAACAGGAATTTCCCTCCAGAAACTCAAGTGGACAGAGATTAAGAACCATCTCCCAGGAAGATGAGATTAAATACTAAACCCTCGGTAAACTGAGGGCAGAGCTGTGGTCCACCACTGGTGAATGTCCAGTCAATTTTCTTTTTTTTCATAGTCAGTTGTATAGTCCAGGTGACCATCTAACTCAAGTCTACAGGAAGAAAATGTCAACCAAAAACTTCTCAAAGTCTGGAAGAGCAGGCTACTCTGGGCAGGCAATGGTGCTGTCAGGGAAGGATGCTGTTAACAAGACTGATCAAAACTCTTTTCCCCAAGGCCTCGTAGACATGATTATTTGGGCTGGGATGGCCAAGCCTTCCCAAAATGGACCACAAAGAGATAATGCAGCTCCATGAGCTGAGCACATCCTAAAGACAGGAGACCTCCAAATTTTATTGACTCAGTGACAGGCTCCAGCACCTAAGCAATGTATACTGGTTAGATGGGATTCAGAAGATCTCAGACATGAGCTCAGGGAGACTTTTCTCCAACCTCTCTCAGAATTCATAATATTCCCAGACACCATCAGCACTTTTGTAGTTCCCTCCAGTATTCCTTCCTACTCCTCCCCATCTTTTCAGTGCTGTTCCTTTCTCCCCCTCTTGCATTCAGAGAAAGGTCTTTTCTCTTCAAAGCCTTCCTGTCCTCTCAACTGTCCCCAGCTACTTCTCCAACTTCTTTGGTTGATTTTTTTCCCTTCTGTATGTCCTCCATGAGTGGACAGGAATACGTTGCTTCTTTAAAACTGGTCAAAACCACTACAGACAAGAGATGGAAAGAGCAGAAGAGATGTATGTTGTTTGCCTTATTCTGCAAGGTTCTTGCACTCTTAGAGCATAGTGGGCACCTTCTCAGGGAGTGGAAGTTATCAGCTACAGACTTGTCAAACCTCAAAAAGTAGGATGAGAGGAAATGAGAACTGAGTTCTTTGGCAAGGTGACATGACCTTTTCCCTGTGATTTCTACCTTTGTGGAATGACAGCCTTTCGGAAGATCTCATTTCAGACAGATGTAAATAAGAGGGAAGAAAATCCGAAATCTCACAAGTCTAATGAGCCCAACAAAAAGCCCAGGTCAGAGGAGTATTTTATGAGGCTTTACACAGGAAAGTAGCAAAAGACAAGTGGTCATACAGTAATTTACACAATGGGTGGGGGAGAAACATTAGTTTTATATATTTACATATTTATAAGTTGTTTGCTTTATGAGGAAGGACTGAGGAATAATCCTGCCTTTGTTCTTAAAAAGTGTGATCAGCATTTCCTTCCTAAAGAGAGGTGATAAGCAACTGGGCATTCTTTTAACAAAGGCTGCAGAAGCCCATTGAAAGCTTAATGCCTTTATAGGAGGGGGTCTCTTTTCCGAGGAAGAGCAGAACATCAGGTCTTTAATATTGATAGGAAGAAGCACATAAAAGGAATCATCTAATAGCAGGGATAAGAAATTTCAGAAAACTTACAGTAAATGTTTCAGCAAACTCTGGAACAGGTGGTGTGATCTACATGGCAGTCTGAGCCAGTGAAAACACAAGTCATCCAGCGAGAAAGTTGTTGAAGCATGGTTCAAGAAGACATAAATAAAACACTTTCACAGGAAAAAGGGAAACCCCTTCCAAAACGCCTGTTACAAACATGGGGGTTTCCTGGGCAGAACCCCAGCAAACTGAAAAGGTGGATGGAGGTTTTCCCACTTGCACAGACTGTGTAAGAAAGCTTCCTGGAAAAAGGACTCTCAGATCCCAGCTTTCAAAACAGATCAGAGGCAAAACCCATTTGAGAACAAGCTGTCTATTTCCTAGGGTCCATGTCCAAAATAAATTCCTCTTAATAGGTCTGATCAGCAAAGACTGTATATACTATCATCATAGGGATTCAGTGGTAGAGGTGATCAGAATTTGTAAAAAAATGGGGGGTTTTAAGAGGTAAATTAGCATCCTCAACAGAGCAGTCAACTATCGCTGAGCCTGACATCACAAACAACTTGCATGGGTCAACTAAAAGCGTATGCTAAGGCCAGGAGTCTATGTTGGCCACTTTTTGTGACAAAGTCATTACAACAATTCATCAAAACACAGCCACCAAGAAAGGATCCAAAAGAAAGTACAAAAAGGACAGCAGGAAGATGTGCAATGGAAGCAGTATCTAAAGCTGGGCCAGTGTGGAGGTGCACCTCCCTCTCACAGCACTGGCAGTGCTAACCCTTTTCCTTTGAAAAACAAGGGCAAAACTGGAATGAAGAGGAAAAGTCCTTCAAAGTATTACTGACTGACAGACTGGTACATGGCTTTAGAGCTTTCTGTGGACAGAATTGGTCACCTTTGTATTTCTATAGAACATAAGAAGCTGAGTAAAGTAGTAAGAAAGAAAGAGAAAGAAAGGTTTCTTTTTTTTTTTTTTTTTTTCTCCCCAAAGTGAAAGACATTTCTTACATTAAATAGTGAACAATGTTCTCAATAGATCCACCTAGTGGAACTGAGCAAATTCTGCTTCCACAATAAAGACACAGCTTTTATAACCCCATGCAGGACATACTCCTGTGACCATCTGCCATTCAGTACAACAGGGGCTCAGGTGTCCTCCAAAAGAGCAAGAGCAAAAGGTGCAGTAAGTTTCAGTACCAGCACAACACAGAAGATCAGGAGACAACTGTTGCCCCAGGATTTAAACTTTAACATTTAAATTTATGTGGGATTGGTATAACGGGTCTACTTCCCCAGCTATAATCACTAGGAATTATGATTGACCAAGAGGAGAAAGTACTGGGGAAAATATTCAAAATAATAGCCAAACTTCAACTTTAAAGTACATTAGCACTGACCTAGCTCTTGGAGCAAATTCACGTATAACCTGTATTTCACATACAACCAGCTCTCTTCAGGAGCTATTTAAAAGAGAAGGTGAGATCTTATCTCTGAGGTAAGACTTAGGAATAATTTTTTGAGTAAGCGTTTCTTCTTACTCAACTAATCTAACCAATATAGCACTTTCACAACTTTCCTTAAACTTCTCCCATTTCTTTCCATCCTGGTCCCAAAGAGCACAGCAAACCTGAGGCTTCTAATGATTATAACATAATGGCTTGCCCCAACACTCAGGCTGCTTTCCCTTATCGATGAACACCAATATTCCTCACCGATTGCTTTGATGGATCCCCTGTTCCACCCCAAGTACTCCCTTTCCTCTGCTGGTTGCACACAGCCTTCCCCACTGCCTGCTGCCCCACACTACCTGTGCCGTGTAGCCCTGCCTGCATCTCCATCCCGGCACATGGGCTGCCCTCCTGGTTGCCTTCACGATTGCCTCAAACATCACCATGTTTAAGCTGTTGCACTATCAGAAAATTTGCAGATTAACACTTAAAGCAAACAGTTACATTTTAAGGATCTGATGAAAATGTTTATGTCTTACTTTTTAAACTATAGTTTCACAATTTAAGCCCTGCATTACAGTAATTAAGGGCATTACACCAGTGCTACCTTCACCATCTGACTTTACCTTGGCCCATCTGCAAGACGTGTTGCTTACCTGTGGCAGAGAGCTCTGCATGCAGGCACAGGGCTATTTCCAGGTGGTAAATACCTCAGGCTTTGTGGGTTCCAACAGCAATGAACACTGCAATGTATTTGTCGTTTGCTGAACTATAATATTGCCTCATATACAATTGCTTCAGTAGGTGCCAGGGTCTGGACAGAAATACCTTGTCTCAGTCAGTTTGGTCACTCAGGCTGAAGAAAGTCTGGGGTGTTTTGGGAGGATCTTAAGAGATCCCTGACAGACCACAAGCCACTTTTAGGGAGGTTTCCCCAAATGATTCCGCAAGTGAAATCATCTCTCCTCAGTGGTCCAGCACACAGGCTGTGCAGTGAGGTGACCTCAAAGATGGCACCTCCCCTCTTACCTCAGCAGCCTCCCTGCCCCAGGCAGCCCAGCGTGCTGCTGCCCCCCGGGAAAGGCCTGCTCTCCAGGCCTGCCATGTTGGCAGTGTTGTCCCCACAGGCAGGGGCCATGCCAGCCTGCAGCGTGCCAGTGCCAGGGCTGTCCCCAGCAGCAGCACCTCACGGTCATGGCAGTCAGGAAACACTGCCACAGCCCTGCCTGCATGGGGAGGGAGAGGATTGAGAGACTTGGGGTCAGGGTAGAGCTCACCCACAGACTCACCTCAAAACGCAGCCGTCCTTGCCCCGTCAAGCTGAAATGTGGCGCCCTGCCTGCAGCCCACAGGGGCACGATGGCAGCACAGCCAGCATGGCATGCCTGAGGCTCCTTGCCTCCTGCTCCCACCTACCCCCAAGGGCACCACCCAGGGGGTTATATAACAGGCTCTCTTTAAAAACAATAATAATCCTAGAGCTCTTGTTAACTGCTGCGGCTATGTACATCTGAAAAGCCACGATTTATGCCCAGTGGGTTGTCGTACCCTTACCACAAACATCAGCTATTCAGTTCAAGCTGTAGCAACCCATGGGCTTTCCTCCACCATCCCTGTCTCCACAGTCTCCTGCGCGGCCATGCCCGGGGAAGCCAGGGCCCACTGAGCCACAGAGAGGTGCCCCAGCTGGGCGCCGGCGGTGGGAGGGCAGGAGAGAGCGGCTGGGACTGGAACCAGGGGGTGAGAGGGGTTCAGCACGGCCCAAGTGAGCATGGTGTGGTACGGATGCCTAGAGAAAAGCTGGAATGGAGATTCAGTGTTGTCGCTTTGTCTCTGAGAGCTGTTTTTATCAATTCCAAATAACACTTATGTCTCAATTTTTTTTTTCTTTTCCCCAAACTAGTATTAATGAAAATCACACTCCTCTCTTCTTGCTGGTTTTGCCCACTTGGCCATGAGCTCTACTACTGCACCTGCCCCTCGAGAATGTCACTCTGGATGTCCAGGTACACTGGCACAGGACCAAAAAAATCTATTAAAACCAATGCCTGAGAGCATGAAAAATAATTTCCTGGAAGGAGGTACTGCTCTGTCTGCTCTGTCCCCCAGCTTTGCTGTTAGGGAGGCTCCAGCGACAGCGCAGCCTCTCATCCAGCCTCGGCTCGCTGGCACGGAGAGGGCTGGTGCCGGGCAAGTGTGGGGACTGCTCTCCCGGTGCATCCGTGCTGCGCCACAGGTTCTCTTGCGGGGCTGCTTTCTGAGACTGCTAGTAAAGCGGAGAGGACTATCTCACATCCTCACAGGAGACTGGGCACTTGAAAGTGATTTAGGCAACATCCCCAGAGAGCTGCGGAGGCTCTGGGAATAGGACAAAGGACTGCACTGGCTATGATATGTATGTGAAAAATATACATCAATACAGAGTGACACTAGTGCAGAACAGAACATCTGAAAACTGATGAAGTGGAGAGCTCTCTGTGTAATGCAAAGCACCTGAATGATGTGTGTACACACAAAGATTTGTTCAGCTCTGCTCATATCCAGCCCTCTTGGACAGTTGGATTTGATTTGCCATTTTCCTGCCAAAATATTGTTGCTATACCTCAGCACCTGGCCTTTCTTCAAAGAAATTGCATACGACTCTCCTGTCCTCACCTAAACCAGTCCAGAATATGAGTTCAGGAGAGGTTAAAGGGACCTTCTTTAATAACAAACATGTTTCTAATAATTTAAAGTCTCAAAAATAAAGACTTGTTGTTTCTCTCAAAATTTCATCTGCTTCCATAACTCTGATCCTATATAGCCGTTTCCCCACCTATTTCTATCCAACCTTGAAATGAAGACTGCTATAATCAACATATTAGCTTAGAGAGGGTCACACGAGCCAATTAACTCTGTCTGCACAGCCAGCAGAGGGAGGCAAAGAGTATCATTATTTTTGCTTACATCATTTTAATCAGAATTTTAAGGATTTCTTAACCAAATGCAAAACTGGTTTCCTAAAAGTTAATACTTTAAATGGTTAAGATATACGCTTCCACCAAAGTTTTACAATAGCAAAGGTGATGTCAAAGAACACCAGCACTATGACCTTTATAATTTCATTTCGCTCTGTTAAGCTCAAAAGTCTTTAAGGCTTTAGGTATTTATTTGCAATTTTCTCATCTAACCAGTAAGATTTTTTTCCCAGATACTAATTAATTTTACATCAAAAACTTGAGTCTTGTTTTTCTGGAAAGAATCTATGCATAATCAGATGAATTTGAAGGTAAACTATCTCTCTGAAACAACTGGGAAGTAACACAAAAGTGTAGCAGTTGTCTTCAGAGGGTTGAAAACTTGCCTTACCTAAACAGGTGGGAGAGAACTGCTCCCTCCGTTGAGCATTCACCACTCCTTCTAGCTACATATATTTACCCCATGGAGGAGGAAGAGTGTGAACAGGATGGAAACTTCCAGGTTAAAAATTAAATGATGGAAGAAAAAGTGGGAAGTGAAAGGGGAGAAAGCAAAATCTCAGGTGTCCTTGTGCCCTATAAATTAGCAGGAGCAAAAACACAAAATAAGGGTCCTAATTTTCTAGCTTGATAGGAATTATATGAAAGCCTCAGAGAATTCAAACAACCTACCCATTTTCCAGGAACACTGCAAGTTTAGGGCTCTTTTTTCTTATTATTCCATTTCATCTTTATGTTGCATTTAAGCTTCAACTGATGCTATTTGAGAGCGTCATTTTAAGATACAAGTTATAAACTGGAAGAGCCCTCAAGGATCACAAGTCATGCGCATGTATGGCCATGTTGTTTTACACCTCTTTAGCCAGGACTTGTCATTCTGAAATCCTACAGATGTGCTAACAGCTGCAGAGGTGGGTGAGGAGCCGAAGCTGCCCGCTTGCTGGAGCCATGCCAAGGAAGCATTGCCTGTAGCACTAACGAGGGAGGGATGGCTGAGACAGGATAGATATCAGTTCCCAAAGAATGGGAGACACTGCGTGGGGTAACCTGCTATCCCCACAGAGGTAGTTTGCATGGGGCTTCTGAGCTCACACTGCCAAACTGCATTTGTACAAAATGCAAGTTTTTTTCTCTTTCCACGGTAATTTAAGCTAGAAGCAAATCCTCAAAAATAGAATGATACACCAAGCAAAAATCAGTGAAGCTCAAAGACTGTGCAAATTGCACAGAGGTGTGAATAGGACTTATGTCTTTTTAGGCATCAAAATATGCCTAACAATGTGTTTCCAACCAAGCTCACAGGCATTTTAAAACGTGCTGCACCCTTTTACCTCCTTTATGCCCTGTGTTTGGACTAGCTAATATATGAGCAGCAACACAGGTTTGAGGTATGTCTTTGTGCAAATGGGCTCATGTTACTTTTGCAGTCTGGGTTTTGCAAGCATTGCACTACTCTAATTCATTTCCAGAATATGGCCCACTGGGCAAAATTTAAGTTACACTTGTAAAAATCTTGAATAAACCCTTGGAAGCTGAAAGTAATCACCACTTCAGAAATCCAAAGGTGATGAGCTTATCTGGTTAATAATAAGCTTTTTAAGAAAAAGTTATCAATCTGTATTTAACCAATAGACAGGAACTGGTTCAAAAAGAGTCTTTCCAATCTATCAGGTAATGAATGCCTATTAAAAAACTATAAATAAGCATTCACCCGAGAGCTTGGAATGGCACTTTGAAAGCCTTTCTGGTCACTCAGGTAAATAATGAGTTTTATATAACCTTTCAGCAAAGATTTTTTGTAAATGAGGAGATGAAATGCAGAAAAGCTTCTGATTAATGATAAAGTTGGGGTACAAGGCAATGCACAAGTGGGAATTCAAAGTTAAAGCTGGCATTGTTGTTCACTCACATTGTTTCCTTTAAGGGCTCAATGTTAAAGACTCTGTTGTCTTTACTTTGACTTGCTTATGATGGTTTCAATTTAGGATTTTATTTATATATGGCATTTACATTGATGAGTATTTTCTGCATTATCTGTTCATGCAGCAGCCACTAAAGTCAGAAGAATTGTAGAGAAGGGCAGAATGGAGGCCCCCTAACTAATGTGCAGCCACCAGTGAAAATTACTACAGTGTTCTTTCATCACAGTCCCCATCAAATCTGCAAGCATCATGTTTGCTCAAATCTTATGATAAAGGGAAAAAAAGTCCAAAAAACACCCCCAAACTTTCCGGTATCTTATTCTGTCGATATTTGCTACTCTCCAATAAAATCACTCTTACCAAATATTTTGAGCTTTCTTGATGACTAAGAAAAAAATATACCCATAAAGAGATCCATCAATTATCTTAAAATCAAATAACCTGGCAACCAGGATATATGACAAAATTAAATGTAAGCCCTTTCCTGGATAGCAGTACAGTTGTCCCTAAAGAATTGCTCATCAGCTGTCCTCAACATCTAACACTCTAAGACAAGAAGAGAAAAATGGGTTTCACACCCTGAAGGTTAACAAACTTCATTTATTATATACTCAGAGAATGAAGATTGTACTACAAGCTCAAAGATGAAAAAGGGAAACTTCTCCCAGCTGTAACCATAGCAGTGTTTCACGATGAGATAGACATTTGAAAAGGCTAAAATGCAAACCAAGAGAGGGGAAAAAAAAGTATAGTGTTTGTATTCAATAGCAATCTTTCCTGACCCTCATGTTTCTAAAGAAATATATCCTTCCAATTGTTCCATATTGTGTTAAAACATATTTTTTGCATTTATTAATAATTCAAACATGTTGTTGTTTAAAAAAATTATTCACATCATGTGTTCATAGTTTCCATATACATATGTCAAACTTTATTTTGTTTTACCATTATAATCTATGAATGGATTTATCCTTTGTTTCTGTTTTCAAATCTCTGAGGAATGTTTGATTAGGTAGGAGGGTTTGTTTTATGCATTACTTGTTCATCATTGCACAAGTGCACAGGCTAAACAAAGTTGGCATACTTCATTCTGATTGGTGGAAACAGTGTAGTTAAACAGTGTAGTTAATACAAGGGAATGAGTAATTTCTCACTACAGCTAATCAGCTGCACAATAGCTATGTATCAGGCAGAGCAGCTATATATCAAAAATGCATTTTAAGGTAGCTTGTAGCATACATGATTATCTAGTAGTATCTGTTACAATCATTTCATATTAACACACTCCTCCTGTATTTATTTAATAAAATGAATCTCATGTGCAGTAGTCTATATACATAACCAGCCAGAATACTAGGAATTATCAAGTTAATGGCAAACCCAGGAATGTTCTAGCTGGTATATAACGGAAGATATGTCCAGGATGTTCCAATTTAACAATGTCAGGTGAAAAAGGAAAGCAAGAGCACTGAAGATGACAAAACAGCTTCTGCTGCACTGAAAAACTTAAATCAATTTCATAATTCTATATCTATCACTCTGTACATCTATAACTAAGAAATAACAAGATAAATACACTGCAATAATATTTACCAGATGTCTTCCGCATTAACACTTTTCCGTCCTTTTGTGATGAGCTGTACTTTATTATGACTTGCAAACCTGTCATTCCTGAAGAACGTATTAACAGCTGAGCATCAATACAAGTTGAGAATGTTATCCCTCTGTTAAAAAACAAGGGTGGGTTCAGTAGGAGTTAACATTAACAATTCAGGAGCCTGTAGGAGAAATTAGAAACCTGAGTCCTCCATAATGATGATAAAATCAAACTGGCAAATAAATGTATTCTCAAATGTCATAGTAAGAAAATGGATGAATATATGCAACTAAAATGGTCTCTTAAATTTCAAGTGCATGGCCAGGATTCTCAAGAACTTGCTCCTAAATAGGAGAAGCTGAATTAGAAATCTATCAAGTAATCTCACTACTGCATATCTGCACATGTAATGCAAACTTCGTGAAGTCCACAATTTCACCCTACTAGACTAATCCAAAGCCCACTGGGATCTATTCCTCTGAATTTGATGAGTTTTGGATCAAGCCTTTTGAAGATAAGGAGTGAGCTGGAAACAAAATGATGCCATAAATCAGAATGAGTGGTACAGAATTAAGTAGTACAAAATATAGCTTTCAGTAGTATGTTATGCTAAGGTTATAAAATAAAACAAAATAACACAACTATTGATGCATAAACAGTAAGGAGAAAGATACATAAATATTTGTGTTATTAAGGAATTAGTGAAATTGCAGCACTTCACTTTCTTAAAAAATATAGGCTCTATTTTGATATTCACACTTAAGGAAACACTTTGGCTCTGATAAAACCAAGTGGATAATTAAAAATTATAATATTAATTGTACCCTTAACACAGATAAGTAAACTTGGCAAGAAAGTTTTAATGAGTTAAAGTAAAAAGGCAATGTCTAAATTAACTGAGTAAATCGGCAAAGGGAAATTTATTGTATATACTGACCCCTTTAACTTGTTTTAATGTCTGAATTTGAACTACATGGATTAGTTTTCATTACATGATACATTAAATTATAAGGAGAAAAGAATTCCTCTCAGAATCTGCTTTCTAGGACAGGTAACAGTGCTTACAAATTAATTGTCCTCTAATATGTTATAATAGCAGCTTGAAATCCATGGATCCAGTAAAGATTCCTGAGGGAAATGCCAGCTACTGGAATTCTTTAGAAAGTCAACATAAAAGGTGAAAACACAATCACACTGAACTTTGTTAAAAATGCAAACAGTTCCACATCATATTGTAGCTGTGGGAATTCCCAGTACTCTGAATATGTCGGCTCCTGCAAAGCACATCTGCCACATGCCACAGCCCAAAGGTGTGGGGAGTGTGATGTCCAGGTACACAAGTACGTCTCATACACATGCGGGTAAGAGTTGTGCTGGACAAGCTGAACTGGTTGATCTGCTGTCATCTGAAAAGCCACTACATGCTCATGAAATGTGCATGGCATATTCCAGAATAAACTTTTGGATAAAATAATTTACTGCCAAATCTTGACTGAAATAACTGTGACGTAAAAGCCGACATAGATGTCTACCCCATAGGGAGCTGTCTGACTGTATCAGTTTTTAATGTATCTTTCTGTTAAATCAAAGATCCAAATGCTAAATCTAGCACTGAGGGACATCAAGGGAATTTGTGACATTCCTCAGAGGACGCAGTGTCCATAAACTAATGAATGGATAAAACTGATCTCAATATTTAGTTTCTCATTTGTGACAAATATAATATTGATGATATTTTATTTAACTGTTTCATAACACCATACTTGTGAAAATTTAACAAAATAGAAACTGCTTACCCAGAAATACACTGCAACAGATATTTGGATTATGTATATAATTAAGAAACAGGCACTGCAGAAGACCATAATATATCATGATTTAGAAGTTCAGATCTTTCAGCTCCTACTAAATACTGTCAAGCACCAAGAAGTTCTGAGCCAGAACCAACTGAAAACAATAGAGAAATTTCCATTGGCTTTAATAAGCAATGAATCAAATCCATAAAAATGAACCAAACTAGTAAATGTGCTGTTGCTCAGAGTGGCTTCTAAATAAATATATAAATGACATTTCTCAGTCCGAATCTTCTAATTCTGGAAGGTACATAGCAAAAACAAGAGAAGATGAAGGCTGTACATGTGGGTAAGATGCTAGTACCTCAGGCACGTGCAGTATACAGTGCAGAGCAGACAGTCCGTAACAAGTAAATTTTGGGAGGTTCAGTTCAGATTCAGACTTGGAAATTCAGTTCAGCTAACTCTACCAGCAAACGCTCACCTAAGCCTCCTGGAGGGCATTTAACTTCAATTCCCACTTTCTCATCATACCTTCAAGGGTGGAAATCCTCTGCCAGAGCAGTGGGGATGCCAGCCCTCTCACCTGGGGACATGCGATCCTTCCCTCCTTGGTACCCTGTGGAAGAAGACCAGCTCCTGCCCACCAGCAAGCCCCCACAATGCCCACAGCAGAGACCCCCTTCCTGTTCTGAAGGAGAAAAAGGCTTTTTACAGGTCCCTTGTACATAGTTGGCCTGAGAAAAACAGGGACATTTCAGATTTATAATTCAAAGGTGCGCTATTCACATGCATTTCGGGGTGTCTAGGGTGCTGCCACCAGAAGACACGGGGAATCATGTGGGAAAGGAGTAAGAAGTGTTACCTCAACCACATCCAAAGTGTAAATGGGAACGGGCAGACTGGGGAGCTTTCTGCTGTTCATTCAATATACCGTGAAGTATCAAAAATCTCTTTTACATGCTTTTTTCCACCTCCCTTTTGAAAAGGACCAGAATTACAACCAAGAAGCTAATAACTTGCTATGAACAGTGGTATTTGTTGAGGCATGCAGTTTCCAAATGGGAATTTGGGCTTGTTTTTACTCTTCACTTAACACTTCCCCTGCCCAGCACAGACGTTTGCACTGGTGTTGTTCCGACTATGACAACACACAGAAAGCACATGGCCTAATAACTCCAACTTTAACAGACCCATGGCTTTTAACAATGCGATTGCAGAGGAATTTGCCCTAAACAAAGCCTAAATACAGAAGCGCCCATCGCAGTTAGCAGCAATTAATGTCTCCTCAGACTGCTATGTGCCTTAGCCGCAGCCGGAGGGGATCACGTCTAGCTGGGGCAGAGGGGGGCACCTGCATGTGGTGGTCACCAGGCTTTCTGGCAGGATCCTCAGCAAGAGCATTACAAGCAATGGCAATGCAGTGTGAGCATTTGGTTCCCTATGAAATGGAACTGGAATCACTGCCTCCCAAAAAAGCTCACACAACACAGCCCAAGCAGCAGGGGAGAAGCTCTGAAAAACCCACAAGAATTGAATCTATTAGAAATATTCTTACTTGTCCTGTTATGACCCACATAGGAAAACTTTGGAAAAAACACATCTCACACCCAAGGAAGGGCGGTGGTGTAACTGGTTCAAAGTGGTACTTCCTCAAGCCTTCCTGATGCATCAGTCAGGCACATCCCCAAGCTGCCCCTGCAGCCAGCACCTGCAGCAGCCCACCAGCCCAGGCCAGCCATGCCATAAAGGGTGTCTCTGCCTTTCCTCTGTGTCTGTGCACCATTCCCAGCCTTCCTCTTTCTCCAGAGGAGGGTGGCCAGCATGGCAGTATGATACCTGCTCGCCCCAGTTATCACCAGTACAGGCTGCACTGACAATTGGCTAATATCAATACCAATACCAATATCAATACCAAAGTATTAATAAATACAGTGGAGTTACAGACAGAGCAGAGGTGTGTGTATTTCATAATATAAAAGAATAATTTTCAAGATGTAAAAGTACTAACACACATTTTCACTTTCTGCTTTATGACACCTACAATATCTTGGCCCAACAAATTAAGATTGACATTTAAAAATTACTAAGAAGCCTATTTCTCCTGTCAGTGCAGGCCTAGAGCATCCATCATTGCTGGTGAGCACTGAGTGCACTCTGAGGGGAGAAGAGACCCTTAAAGGTTTGAACATAAACCTTGTCTACAGATAAACTAGGGAAGCATGAGGAGCCATATCCTGTTAAAGTCACAATCATCATTTTTAAAGCAACTAATCAAGTGTATTTGCTATTTACATCTGAGCAGAGTTATAATAATAAGCCATAAGGAGAAAAGAAAATGCATAAGAGGAAAAAGATGACTCTTCCAAACTTAGTGTTTCATCACAAATCTGTTAACTCTATGTAAGAGGCAACCTAAGGGTATCAAGTTTAAAAAGCACAGAATCAATAAAAAGTCATTAAAAATCAATGTATGAACTGGTTTGCATGCCCTCAGCCATCACTCCGAGGCACTAATGCTCTAATAATTCTCGATTGATATGCACAGAATATGCCAATTTAAATTTATTGGAGTACTTCAAATTTTTAAGTGCTTAACTTTGGAAAAGATTGGCTTTATGGGGCCAAAGCAGGGAAGAATGATCAGGAATGTTTAGAATGCTTTACATTTTCAGTAATTTGAAAGAGATTAAAGGAGTAGACTTATGAAATTAAGAATGATTTAAAAATCATTGGATCACTTCAAATTGCTAGAAATGCTTGAATCGCAAATAATATTGGTAGTTAGTACACATCCATGAGAGGGGTCTATTCTTACATCAATGCCCAAATGAAATCTCCGATAGCATGAGACAGTTATACATGTATACCAAAAAGAAAGGGAACCACTTGCATGTGCACGGAATACGGAGTGTTTTCAAGCACAAAACAAACATTTACTACTGAGAATCCCCCAAGTCTTTCCAGATTAAATTAATTTCAAAATTTAATATGATTTGAAATTGACTCTCCAGTTAGAAATTCTCGTTGATACTAATTTTTATTTCTGGTAGACAATAAAACATTTTTTTGAAAAAGACTCCTGTGCAAACATCTGGAAATGCATAGAAGCCCACAGCAGAGGGCAAGCCATGGTCCCCGTGCGTGGAGTGGATGGGACCTATGAGGGAAGCTGCAAACTCGGACACTGTGGGAGAATCCTGACCGCTTGGAAACACTGACCTGTCATTCAAGCTCCTACTGATTCAAGATTTTCGCCTTTGGTTTTAGAAATCTTCTATAAGTACTGTAGATGCTAAGATATTTGCTGTACCCCAAAGTCTGGCCCTGGAAGGTTTGGGAGCACAGTGCCTCCTGTGTTTCTTAAAAGCAAATGCACAGCTGCATTTACTTTTTCTTCATATTCACTCCTGGAAAATATACCTAGAGGGGAAAATTTAAGAAGTGATATTAACAGCTCAGTACAGCCAAGATAAAAGCTGGAGAAAACAAGGCATTAAAAAGGGTTAAGGTAAAATAATAAACTGTTATTAAGCCTATTAACAGTTTTAAAACATCATTGTTTATGGCACGATAAAGCTTGGCTTTTTATGGGTGTTTCATTTGTACATTTTACTTATTCTGCTACTATTTAACAATGCTGTGGATCTCTGCTTTAAACCCCCTCAGTAATGGACTGATTTAATCTGAATCTGCTAACCCTACTTTTAAAATAATGTTGCAACAAAACAGAGGTTAACATTTCATAACTTCAAACCGCAAGCAAAAAGGCTAAAATTTTATGAGGGCCCTCAAAAATAATACCCATTTTATTAAGTATAAAATACACAGAATTAATCTCATGTCTTCATTCAGTATTTGCTTGGAAGATGAAGGCACTTTAAAAACCGTCTCCATTTTCTTACCTCTCTCTCTGCCTAAATAGCCAGTAGCTGCCATGCCTCTGCTTTTGTCTCTCCCCAGGGAAGGCTGTGCTGTGCGGTGGTGCAGGCAGGGGACCATCCCTTGCAGTGCCTGGTGACACAGCCCCCAAAGTCCACTCTTGAATTCAGGACCATGCGCTGCACTCGAGTGACCAAGACATAATAGAGCAGTCTTTTATTAATGTTACAAAAATTCTGGCAGGAGTAAACAATCAACATTTTATGGATTTTGGTTTATAATTTAACTTCTTTCACAACACTATTACTTACTGCTACCTCTCTGCAATTCTTTCTCTACATATTATCTTGCACTTGCTAGATCTTAGCTGAGAAAAGAAGGGGGGGAAAAAAACCAAAAAACTTTTATCCAGTGAGACACTTTATCAAGAAAATTCTACAAGAAATTGGTTGTTACCTGCGGATAACAACTGGTTTGTTAGTTAATGGCTAGAGGCAAAGCCAAGGCCAGTTAATGCTCCAGCTGTCCAGTCATTAACTGCAGTAAAGACTGATTTTGAGGAGGTTATTGCTGTGATAAAATATCCTCAAAAGATTATAACAGCAATAGTGTACAGAAAAAAAAAGTATTAGTGGCTATAGTGTGACTGAATGGCTGCATTTGAAAAATTGGTCATTCCCTGGCGGTTCATAACCGATTTTCCACCAGTCAAAAAGCAAGTTGTGCTCTGTTAGGTTTATTGTACAAGGCAATAAAAATATTGGCCAGGTTAAATTGTCAGCGTGTTATGACATTAACCATTCTTTTACTGTGCTTAATTTAAGTGTTACTATGATTCATTATGGAAAGAAACTGTCCTTTGCAAGTAAACAGGCATTTCAGCACTGAGAACAGATAGCAATAATAAATCTGAATGCAAAATTAAATTTTGCTTGATGGTTTCCCCCCCTTCATAATGATCACCTTTTTTCTTTTTTTCTTTCTAGAAATACTTCAGAATTCTTGGCTATTTAGTTTGCAAGATTGTCTTCCAAAGTTTGCATTATTGATGTGATGCCTGGCAGCTGTACTCTAGTTAAGAGTGTGACAGCATTTCCATTAAAAAACCTTTTTGATGGTTAACTTGGCCATCAAAAGTCGCCTTGTGTTTCATTTGGCATGCAGTTTCGCAGACCTTAGTGCAGATCTGAACCATGTGAGCCGTTCCTCTCTCTCATTCTGTTGGTTAAGGTCAGAAATGAGCATGCAAAAATGTGCACACGCAATTTCTGTGCACATGATTCTGTAAATCTGGATGTGTTTTTATTAAATTGCAGGAAAATATGCAAAGTCCTGCAGATTTCTGTGTTAATTTGCATGCTTTTATCATAAAGGCTATGTGCTATCATAGTAATCTTAATATACATTGACAGACTACACCATAACCACTCCAAAAAGCCATTAGGGTTTATTTTATAAATGTAGAATAAGAATTCTCGGCAGATTCAGCATTGCACAACTCAATTTTTTTATTATTATTATTCACTGACACCTGTAACAGAAGTGGAGCCATTACGTGGGTAAAGCAGCAGACTAAAGTTTTCAACAGAGTCTGGAGCAGTTAGGCTGAAATTTTCACTGAAATTTAATGGTTACCTAACTCTAAGACATTGCTCTGAAAATTCACGTCTAAAAGACCCAATGAACAAATTTTACTGTGATCTACTGGCATCGTGGCTCCACTGAAACAATATTTAAGCACTCCAGGGTTTTACCATAGTTTCAATTTCACTCTCGCTTCAAGAACACCTGACTGTTATGCCAGTGAGTCCTGTCCATTATGATGAGGGATTTTACAGGCATAAATGATGGTACAATTCATTCCACTGTATCAAGGCTTCGCAGGAGTCTCCAAGCAGTCACTTACCACATGGCCTCTGTAGGCTGCAATATTAAATCCCAGGGTCTTCCACAGTTAAGGCTGCCTTCAATTTCCTAGTCATTCTTAAGGAACCGCTAAAGTTAAACACTTTTTTTTTTTAATACCAGCATCCTCAGGAGTGAGTGAATTGTTAGCTTTTTTGTTACACTGAACAATTACATTAAATTATTATGCCCAGACTTTTAAATGTAGTGTCAGAACAGCCTCCAATGGCAGAGTTGCGCACAGCCTCCCTAAGAACCTGCTGCGCAAATGCAGTACAGACATGTGCCAATGCTGTCAGTGATACCAACAGGAAACAGCAGTGAGCACACCAAAATGACCAAGAATGTATATACAGGTACAAACTGACTTTGATTTGTGAAAGCCAAGACTTGAAATCAGTGAAGCTCACTTCACAATACCGAAATATTCCTCAGATGTGGTGACTCTGCGATATAAAATTGTACTGTTATAACCTAAAGCTTCTGCATGTGCATTCACAAACACACATACATATATATAATGCATGCATATATATACACATATATTTACATGTGGGGGTTTATATGTGTATTTTATAGATATATAAAATAAATGCATTAGGTATATATAAGATACACGCACTTATACATATGTACATGTGCATTCATGAGTAGACAGAGATCCTGAAGTACTCAACATATGCTAATACCCAGGAGCCCTTCAAGCAGGTGCTAGTAATACCACTTCAATCACGGGCCCACTTTTGCACAGAGGGGTTAAGTGACTTGCCCAATGCCATACAGCAAATCAAGGGAAAAGCCAGGAACAGCTCATCTGAGCTGCAGTTCAGTCTCCTGGCCTGGTCACAGACTAAACCTGTATCATGTCGCACCATGCTGCCAACCACATCCCCTTCTTAAAGTGCAGCCAGTAACGACTCAGCTCTGGTATAAGCCATGCTACTGTGCATAATCAGACACACAGCCTATGAGTGAAATGTATGTCTTATAATTAGGTCCACACAAATTCTGAAACTTCAAAATACAGTTTAGAAGGGTTTCCAGTACATCTGATGCCACAGGCATCACAGCTCTGCTTCTGGACTTACCAGCTGCTGCTCCAAGGCTTGGGCCAACTGTTGCTGCCAAAGGATACTCAGATGGTGTGTGAAACTGGAATGTGGAGAAAAGAGTTATTCGTCATCTTTGATGTTGGAACTTCAAGGGAAGCACGGGCTCCTCTCCCAGCCGTCGGCATGCTCGGACATCATCCCTACCTTGATGTTTGGCCTGCTGTTGCTATGACTTGGTTTGATTTTAGGCATCAGTTGGCTGTAGAAGGGTTATAAACATGGCACACTAAATCACTACCCAAAATGAGGAGTGCACAAGTATCTTGATGTGTCTGTTCTCTATTGGATTCCAACCCTTTCCAGATGAAGTTACAAATGGATTATTCAATTTAATTTTTTTACCCTTAAATATGACCTTTTAAGATGAAGTGATTCCAGAGGGCTACCAGATGATTTGCCATTATTTCAGTGCTGACAGAATACAGACACTGCTAGTGTGAAGGGCAGAAGCCTTCAGGGCAAGGACCATCATGTTCAATATTGAAAGGAACATAGATTTTACCCAAGGACACCAAGATCAGCTTTTATGTTACCAAAAAGTGCAAGAGGAATTCTTATATAGAAGATCGAGATTAGCTTGGTTTTGACACTGAATTTTCAACAAGATTTTAAGTAATTTTGAAATAGAGAATTAGAGGAAGGGGGGGAAGCAGGCACCCTCCCAAACTGCTTGTAGTCCATCCTGATGTATTTTGTTACTATGTCCAGAATAGATGGACTTTTGGCCTCTATAATATCACTTGAGGTTCTCCAGATTCATCTGCAAAACTATAAAAAATCCAGGTATTTCTCCTGCAGCCACATCTCTCTCTACTTTGGACATGCTGCAGGACACTAGCACTGGTGGTACCAGTCAGTGATTTCTTGCAACAGTCATTCTGCTTCTGGGCTAGGAATCCCTGTGTCCCCAGATAATGAGACACAAAGAACTCACCGTTTCCAAATGAGAACGTGCACTGGCACCAGCACCAGTGCTGTTCCCCATCTCTTCTCAATACAAGCAGTTTATCTACCCTGCCCACCAATAAAGACAGGCTTTTTTCAAAATACTTTGTGAAATCTGTATTAGACATAAAGTCTTGCAGTTCTTTTCTACTTTCAAGAGAAGAGTCAGGCTCATAGTCAAAATCACCTTCAGCCAAACCCCCACTGTCAGACAAGTGCATCATTGTGGATTTTGGATTGATGAACTACTGTATTTTAGTTTTTCTGCCAAAGCAACATGGGTCTCATCAGCAGGAAAGAGAATAGAGTGAGACAGAGAAGAGAGGCAGCACAACACATTACACCTATGCAAGGGCTGCCAACAGGAAAAAGGGCACTCTCTCGAAGGGCAAAGACACAGATGTATTCGAAGGACAGGCAAAGGCGCGAGAAGAGAACAGAGGTGGTACTCTGAAAGGCGTGTTAACAGGTAATGCTTCTGGAGGCTTTTGTGGAGAGAAAATGCTGGCAAGGACTGAGCAAAAAATGTCAAGTTTGATCATGCACGCACGGAGGTGGCAGAACCAGCTTCACCAATTTTCTAGCAAGCAGCCCATGGCACAGAGGCAGTTGAAGTGACACGATACATGAACAAGTCTGAAGAGAGCAAGCTTGAGGGGGAGACATTCATGCGGCTCTTCCCATGTCTATGCATCTTTTTGATTTTTGGCAAGAACAGGTATTTTTGGGTGATAACATTTGTGACGACGACCTCATCAGGTAACAGCCTCTATCCCGTGGGTCTCTGACTCTCCCCAGCTTCCTTTCTATCCTGCTGGAACATTAGACAGCAGCATTTCCCACCTGGGGTCACATCCTCTGCCCACTTTGGAAATGCCCTTCCCTTGCCCTGCGCTCTCCCCAGCCCGGCCTCTGCCGTGAGCCTGCTGGCACCAAGAGCACTACAATTGCCTCCCCTAGCTACAATGTACCCTGTCCCTGGGTTTCTGCTTCTAAACTGGTGTATTTGCGTTTGTTCACATCTATCAGTAGAACAAAAGAGAAATATGCACTTCCAGTGAAATGCATCCCTATGTTTCCTAGAACTGCTTAATCGCACACATCATATCTTTATAGTTCAGCTCTGCTTGTATGATAGCCATTACATATCAGCATTCAAAGCTCCTTAAAACAAGGTTTAGAGGAATTTAGTTTTAGTACATTTAGTACTCTTACATACGGACACACACCCATGTGCACACACACATGCAAAGATATACTTTCAGGGGGAGAGAGGTTTAAGACAGAAAACTTATTTTAACTTAAAACTTATTTGATTTAAGACTTAAAGAGTTTAAACAAGATTTATTTTGGGTGATGAGTATTTCTTACATCTAAGGGATAAATATTTTCTCCTGTTTTAACATCTCTTCCCTTTGATTTTCTCACACATATTGTATTTAACTAATAGAGTACAAATACCAAAACAATGGAATATCCAGGATTAACTCAGCAAATGCCATTAGATTTTGTGCAGGCATAGTATAGAAATGGCACAAAAAACTTTGGATTCTTAAGGATCATTTCCAGTGATTCATTTTCAAAACTAAGGGATTTTTAATACTTGAAAAATTCAATATATTTCACAGAGTCATTACATTTTGTACAGTTCTGAAATAATGCCAATTTTGCAACTTAATTTGTTAAAATGATAATAAACGAGAAAGCTGTCACTTGACAGACGAAAAACTAGCTCTTTTTTCTGTTATCTGTTTTGCTGTAAGGTTAATTCTTTATATTTTATATTTAAATTAATTCGGATTTCTTTCATAATAGGGGGCTTACTATATTATGGAATTAGTAAAGCAATGGGCAAAAAAGGCAGGAAGAGAATGAGGGGGAGGGGAGAGGGTAGGAAGACATCAATTAAATAATTTTTTTGTCAAAAATCAGATATGCACATATT
Organism: Strix uralensis; assembly: GCF_047716275.1. NCBI lineage: Eukaryota > Metazoa > Chordata > Aves > Strigiformes > Strigidae > Strix > Strix uralensis. The sequence continues at coordinate 11,416,454 of NC_133983.1, read as the reverse complement.
TTAGTTTGGAGAGCATATGCTGCTCTTGATGTGGATCCAAAACCAAGGCAGTGCATTGAACAAAATAAAACCAGCTCTGTAATTATTAGCAGAGACATATTTGTGAGGGCCATTTCCTGTAGAAAATGCCACTTTTATTTTCCTTCCTGTATCCAACTCAAACCCCCTTAGCAGAGAAGAGAAGGAAGAGACAAAGTTACAGCATGCATTTAAGTAATAAGCCATGACTTACATCGAATTTTTCACCAATTACCACGTGCCTTGGAAAGTCCTGGAGGGCCTGTGGCCTGCTAGACCAGCTGGAGGTCTTCTCCCATTGTATTGGCCATGTTCATGAGCTTCAGGGAAAGCAGGAAAGTGAGCCAAATTTGACAGTAGACACAATCTATAATGACTTTTCGGCCTGGATCAAAGCAAAGATATCTGAGTGAAGCATGAAGGTATCAAGGACAGCAAAAGCCATGAGTGAAGTGCAAAGCCATCATCTGCCACACTAGATGACAAAATAATTCAGACTCCATTAGCAGGTTTCGCATAGACATTATAGCCTGCAGGAATTAAGTACAAGATGACAGAGAGGAATAGAGCTTGCAGTATTTCTCTATAAAGCCACAGAAAATATATGGGGAATGATGACAGAAGAAAGCTCAATCTCGATTTGAGAACTGTTGGCCTTCTCACTTTTGGGGATATGTTTTGCACCAGTGCTAAAGAAAGAGAAGGAGACACAACTAGCTTAGCAGAGAATCAAAAGAAAATTAGTTACTTGGGCAACTATTTGTAGGGTAGGGAAGAGGGGAAAAAGGCAACGAGAAAGTCACTATTCACTAGAATAAGAATAAAGCTGTTTGGCAAAGCAGGGACCAGTTCTTGGTGATTAAAAGGCCAAATTATGTTTTGGGGATTGCAAATCTGTGCTTGTATCAGCATCTGAAAGACCATTTTCAAGCTCTTAAGACTCATCATACAACTGCTTTTTAATTTTGCGAACATGTATGAACAGAAATACATAAGGTTGCCCATAGCAAGCTAGTAGAAGTAGCATTTTTAGCAATGTTGTCAGAGTGAATTTAAATGTTGCAAAAAGCATATGTTCTCCCTAGCTATTATTTTATACTGTTTGTTACCATTCGCTTCTCTTGCTGTCCTATTTGTCCTTAAGATGGGAGGTAGGAGGATCAAGACTTTTCATAGAAAGCCAGATAATCCTTCTTGTTTGCTCCTTTGTAGGGGCACATAAACTCATGAGTCTGCAAAGAGTTACCAGGAACACTAAGAAATTACAGTATCAGACACCTACAGTAACTTCTCTAACACTATCCCTCACCATCACCATGTCACCATCATGCCGTTTGTGATGCCTGCACTTAATATATGCCACAGGAGATGCTTGCATGCCATTGATGTGGCCCTCATCCCCTCAGTGGCCCACAAAATGCAGATGATAATTTGCCAAGGAGAAGAATCGAGGATAGCTCTTCCATATGACCTCCAGGTTCGCGGTTCAAAACCCCTCCCAGCACGGTAAGATGTACTCACCTCTTTCAGGTACATTCACTTCATGCATCTTGAGTCCAATGAGGAAAAATATCCAAACACCCAGAAGAGCCATAAACATTTCTGTCTGCATGGTGGCTTGATCCACGGGGCTCTACAGAGCCCAGAAGGCACCCTGCTAAATCTGAGGTTATACTTATGGAGAACAGGAGTTATGGAGTACAGGAGAAGTGTTTCACTGATGAAAACTCTCTAAAAGAATCAAATGAGGAAACACCACCTTTTCTGCATTCAAATTGCCCCAGAAATTTGGAAAACAGCTCTTAAAAAGGTAGATTTAAAAATTGCCACCAAACGCATTTTCACACTTTCTAAACTGCAATTTAATATTATTTACATTATGGAAAAACCCCATGGCCCCCATAAGCTCAGGGGGACACTGCATTAGTCATGGTGCAAATACATACAAAGACGTGACCCCTGCCCCAGAGAACTTTTTATCAGCCCCTAATTAACCTCTTCTTGATCCTTGAAGCCAGAATAATCAATGGGTCTCTATTCTGACTTCAAATTCATTCAGCTGGGGGAGGAGGAGGATCTATGGAAAAATTAACTTAAAAAATATGACTTCTGAATTATCTTCTATGTGGGACAGCACTCTAACAAACAATACTAGGTCTGCCAAATCACTCCTGCTCTAAATAACCAACTTGCCTTGTACAGCATCTGCTGTCTGGAAGGACTTTCATTTGTTTTTGCTATTATGAATAGTAAAGAATTCAATATCACATGAATGGGAAGATTCTAGAAAACTTAAATGGGCTTCTTTGCACCTTGATGAATGACTGACTGTTGCATTGTTATAAAATACAGTAATATACTACAAAAATCTGACTTTATTGTGGTTAACCCCCATGTATAGGGTTGAACAGGAATATTCTCCACCCTGAAGAAAATGTCTATTGATATACTGGCTAAAAAAGCTGGGATTTTCAAAAGGCCCATTGACTCTCAAGATAAATTCAACTCTTAACGAACCTTAGGCATGTCTGACCATCAAAATTCCAAACTCATCTCTGTACAGATAGTGTATCTAAATCCAAATTGAATTGGGTAGAACCCCCTTATGGCCGTTTAACCCATAACGCCTTCCTCTACTCTCTGTTATAATGTAAGGATTGCTTTTGTTTGAGGAAAGGAGGCAAGAAAACACTCCTTATGAGCACTCTCAGCAGTTCGGCGGGAGGACAGAGCTGGCTGCATGCGTTGCCGGATGAGTACTTTGGAAGCTTAGCACAGGAGAAATAGGATGACATTAAGGGCAGTGACTGGGTAAGTATAAGAGCAGGTATGAAAAGAGAGAGGTGGTGTAATTAAGGGATGAAGTGAAGTAGTGGTGCCCCATGGATTTTAGATAATAGATGTCATTAAGGGTGATTCAGAAGATTGAATTGTACAACACAAATCAGTGTGGAAACTGTGGAACAAACCAAGTAGAGAGAAGCATCACTTCTCTACTTACCGTAGAGAAGTGTTGGTGTGCTTTGTGCACTGCCATCTCTAAAAGGGACTGAGCTAACAAGAGAGATGATTAGTTTTCTAGGGGCAGAGGTTAAGGATGTTAGCGAGAGGGTTGATATGTTATAGTCAAGAGAACTGGGAATGAATCCTGTATTTGTGCATGTGGAAATTAAATGATAACAGAAAGGCAGCAAGAGATGTTTCAAAAGGTTGGGACTTGAAAGGAGAGAAAACTACAGTTTTGGTACTGTGCTAGTTCTTCATAGAAATTCCTAAGTAAATCTTGGCAAACTTGCCCACACAAGTGGCTTTTTGGCTGGTATCATTTTCAAATGTTAGATTAAGATAGTGAAATCTAACTGGCTACAGCTTTGACTTATAGCAGAATATTGCAGAGAAAGCTGGGGGACACAGGGACAGACAACACATTACACGATTTTGAGGCCAATCTCATTTTATAGAACACCTTTGTACTCCAGGCTAAATAAAATGGGTTACAAGCAGTGTGTCAGGCATCAGCAGAGAAGTCAGTGGCAGCCCACGACAGCTATCGTGCTCAGCAATGTGTGTTATATCATGGACATCAACATAATTTATAAGAGCAAGGTAATTGTTGGCTAGAAAACTGCAATAATCGCCTTCCTTTTCTGAGAAGGTTTTATTGTCTCCAGCATCTGTTGTCTGAGACTGGGGCCAAAGCTTCCACTTGCCTCTCTTACTTCTTGAATCTGCAATGCCTTAGCACAGCCACCGAAGTTATTGGGCCTCTGAAGGTAGCGGAGCAGGTACAGATGCTGAAAACCTCCCACTCCATTACGTATGCTGATCTTCTACTGACATCATCCTTCAAAGCATGCCATTAGCACCAAATGTGGCTACCAGCTGTGCAGCTGCAGCCCAGGACCAGTGCGGCACTTCCCGGTGCTACACAGCAGCTCTCAGAGCAGAGTCGGAATACAGAGGAGAAGCAGATTAGTTTCTATGTAGTCTCAGACACAAGACATGGCTCAAATATATCCAAAAGAAGGCATAGGATGCCCTATCATAAGCAGCTCAATGAATCGGAGAAATTTTAAGCATTTTAAATTAGTTCACAAGCCAACTTGGTAATCTCAGTTCTGAATAGAAAGTCATTCTTTAGCTTGTCATCCTCTTCTCTCATCTCCTTCAACAGGAAAGGCCACCGAGACAAAACTACAGGTTGTCCATTTGCTTCTCTTGGGATTCTCTTTGCCAGCCAAATAGGACTCCGGGGAAGAGATGTCCTGGTCCTCTGCTGCAACTACATACCCTATATAGGAACTATGTAGACTATATATGAACTCGTGGAACAGAAAGGAAAAAGAGAAAAGTCAGAATTTAGCCCAGAGAAAAGAATACTTTGTTTACCAAAGGATGGAAAAACAGGAAAAAGGTAGCACAGCTGGAAAACGCAATACTGAAACTACCAAGAGAAATAACATGATGCAAAAGCAGGCAAAAAGAGAAGACAATGAAAAGTAATAAAAGCTTTAAATCTTGCTTTGATCTTTAATGCAGGCTAAAGATGCTGTGGAACAAAATAAAAGGGTTCTAGAGGTGGGGAAAAAAGGTCAAGAACAGCTTTTAAGGATAAAGTCATACCAGAATGCAAATCTAAAGGTGAACCTGAACACTGGGGCTGGAAACACTCAGAGTCTAATCCTGCATTTGGAGCCACATTTTGCATGTGCTTTGAGACCTTTAATGGCTAACTGAATTTTGGGTTCAGCATGATGTTACAGCTGTGATCCAATACCATAGTTTTAATCTAGGAAAGC
>NC_133983.1:11326637-11406637 GCF_047716275.1 Strix uralensis | reverse complement strand
AACATCATTAGCAACTTCTCATTCCTTCAGTGACATAAATCGGGTCAAATGTAGATGCTTTCCAAGGGACTATCTACAGATAGTTCCTGTAAGCACCATCGTTCATGACACTGCTCAGAGCAGCAATTTGTTACTGAAATGGATCCTCAGGACTGCGATGCCAATACACGGGTAGTCGGGACGTGGGTGTACTTTCCCTCCCACAGACCTACCTGCTACCAGGCAGCGACACCCAACGAGAGTTAACCTGGATGGATGCAGAGCCAACTCTTCACCTTCGGGTTGCACGCTGCTTTCTTAGCCTTTCAAGGACTGAGTGATTCGCTGAGTTAGATTATTTCATTTCATCTTTTCTGCTCACATATTGTCATCTCCCAAACCAGGCAGGTCAGGGATGCTGGAGGGACCAGCTCCCACTGCCAATCCCTTCCTGCCTTCCCTTGCCTTCTTGCAGAACTGTGGAATGCCTTTTCTCTCAGCTTCATTTTTTATCTATCCCATCTCTTCCAGCACCTGTGCTGCCTTTTCCGATTTCTACTGCTCTCTGGCACATTCTTTTGCTTGACTTTCTGTCAACACCCCTAGAATCCCTGAAAGTTTCTATTTTTTAATTCTCTACTTATTGAAGCTACTAAAACCAGGCTCTAGAGAATGACTGACTTTGTCATAATGGTCTGAAAAAAGAGATTTTTTTTTTTAAATAGTATTATTACTGATTCAGCTAACAGGAGACAGATCAAATATGTTTCTCTTTTTGTAGGGTCTGAAATAATTTAAATGCATGATGTAATTGTCCATCCTTTTTCTGTGTAAATAAGAAACCTGCATTCAAGCAACTCCATGTTCAGCTGTTTTTCCAGCTGGAAAGATGGAAAAAATCAGAATATCCATTCACTCTCTGAAGAGGAAGCAACCAGTCTTTACACAACATAAATTAGTTTATCCAGATCTAATATTTTATATTTAACATAGAAGCTGATCCAAGATCTTGGTTTCATACAGATGAAAAGCAGGCTGCTCATATATTGGTGAGCCAATTCTACTTAACTACAACTAGTATTGTGTACATGGAAACTATTGCAATATGAACAAAATTGAGAGAAATAAAAATCTGAAAAGTCTGAATGCAGTCATCAGCTGAACCTTTCTTCAAATGGACACTATCCAGGTATCAAAATGATGGAAAAGCATCATGTATGTGGCCTGAAAAGTTATTTAAGTGAGGCTGCACAGTGTTCATATAAACAGAAATATCAAGGTTTCTTCCTCCAGTATCCTCCTCTCTCATGATGCCAACTTCTGCCATTACAAATTTTTCTTTGCCAGACACCATATTGTTTTGGAACCTAATCCTTTTTCCCCATAAACTTTTTCTTGTCCTGGACACACAGTTCTCCCCTGTCCCTGTGACTCTAACAGCAGAAAACCACTGATAACTGTGCACTACCTTTCTCCAGTCCCAAGCTATACTGATCACTGATCACGCTGACTTAAAGAAACCTAATGGGCAAGTAGAAAACAGAAACTAAATAACCTGGGTGGTCATTCAGGAAAACCACCACCAGTGCAAGTATCTCATGTCTCAGAGTGAAATCAAAGTAGTACATGCTTCTTTCTAGGTCTATTTATCAAAAAAATAACTGTGATGATGTAAACACCGTGAAGACTGAGTTACACCATGAAGTGTAAACACCATGTAAACAATATGAAGAACACATTGATATCCACAGTAGAAGGTGGGCACATAATTGTCATAATCACTCAATACTACTGAAGTTATTATGTGGTCTAAGTGTATAAACAAATAGTACCATGACCAAATTCAAGAGCGATAGCAACAAGGGAGATCAGATGTCTTTGTCCCAGCCCATCCAAGAGGAAGCTATTGAGCACTGAGATAGGATTTTATTGTGCTTCTTGCCCAAATGACAACTTTGTTAGATTAAATTGTTCCACTGTAAAAACGTACTACCTTAGTACCACTAACAGAGGACCCACTTCAGCCACAAGGCCTGCTAGACTGGGTACAAACAGATCAGTACTTCTGATGAGCAGCTCACCTGGATTTCCCATTTTGTTAAAAAATACCAAGAGAATTGATTTTAGAGTTATTTATTAGAAGCAACCTAGGTAGGTTCAGTCTTTAGGCACACAAATGGTGGAATATTTGCACCTGGCAGTTCCCTGGAAGAGACCAATGAAATGAAAATTTCCCAGAGTTACTAGAGTAATTCTTTAAGAGAACTAGGGGAAAAAAGCCACACACACACGTATATATATGTATATGTATACAAGCACACATACACGCACATGGGAAGTGACTGATTTCCTTTCCAACCTGAATTATCCTACGATCCTATGATCCATGGGGTCTCAATGGCAAGATGATGATCGCTCCTTACAAAACAGTATTTCAGAGTGTACCATTTGCCCTCTGAGAGGGGCAGGAAGGGGACACTCATCCAGAGTGGTAGCAGAGATCGCATATCTCCAGCAAGAAGAAAGAGCATGCCAGACCCCTGACAGCAAAAAAGCCCCCTCATTACCCAACCATCTGCATCCTGCTGGGGTCACCAGGAGCAGAAGCAAGGGATCAGCTTGGCCAGGACCAGCTGCAGAGACAGAAATGGAGCCTGTGAGGTCCTGCTCGCCTGCTACAGCTCCATGGCGGGTTTCTGCATCCTCCTCCACAGTCCCACGCACAGAGCGAGTACCACTGCAGGTGACTTCACCAAGTTTCTTTGCTTTATTTGTGTTTACACATTCCGGTATGCCTACACACATGCCGACACAGGGCCACATATTTCTGATATTTTCGTTTGTTGCAACATTGCATACACGGTAAATACATCCATCCTGTTGCAGTAAATCATAATTTTACAATGAATATATACCTAGATTATTACTGTAATGCTGATGTATTGAACCATTAGTATAAAAAAGCAAGCAGGTGATAAAAATGATGCAAAGACTCCCATAAAGTGAGAAACAAAACCCAAACTACTGTAGCAAACATTAGCACTGAGATAAGTAAATTAGCGATTATTCTGGAGATAAATGAGTGGGTAGATAGGAGTATGTAAAGTATATGTTGCTACTTGTATCTTTTTCAGTTGGGAACTGTGAGCTGCATCTTCCAAAATCTGTGTAGCATCAGTGTAATAATATGGATGGATATTTAAGACTAGTCTATGACCATGACTCTAAGGCAATTGCCTTCCATAGAAGTCAGAACACCAGCAAATTTCATCCTTATTAACTTTGCTGCTTTTATACATCGCACTAATTAAAAACCCTACCATAAAAGTTGCTCTCAGATACTTTGCATAGAGTAAATATGCTGTAGGAATCCAGTATAACTGCAAATTTGCCTCTAACTAGAAAACAGTCAGTGACCCTGAAGAGATCAATTTTTAGGCAGCAATACAAGGTATCCATGAAACAGAGAGATTAACTGTTCTCAGCATTTCAAGACTCACAGTGAAATCAAATCTTCAGAGAAAACATATATCCAGAGTGGCTTTGGAATCTAGACCTAATATATGGAGAAACTTTCAAAGCAGGTCATTTATTTGACATAATTGTGCGAACATCCCTTTAAGCTGTGCAAACCAGAAAGATCATTTCAAAATATTAACTTATTTCTTGCGATCAACAACAATGCAATTAATTCCCCTCAATAAAGATTGTTTTTGCAAAAGAGCAATAAGGTGCCTCTGCAGGGGGCATCATTATCATTAAATAATCACACCCCAGGAGATGCAAGGCACTCTGCTGCACCATGTACATTTTAGCACTCCAGAGTATGATTAGTTTGTGTTAACCACACCCCAGTATAGCTAATTGGGAAAAGAGTCTATAAACTGAGGAGATTTCTGTATTTATTTTATTATATTTTTGCAACTGACAGTGAAACCAGGAAGTTTCTCGCCAGTCCCACGGAAAAGGTGGCCAGCCAGGCAATATCTTCCTGCTGCTGCAATCGAGGCAGAAAGAGCTCATAATGCCAACTTGCCATGGTAATGCATGTTAATATCTCCATCCTCAAAAATTATGTGAGTGAATCCCCATGCATAACAAGGAGTTACGACTTTGCAATGCTATGTTTTTTCTATAAAACCCAGAGCAGACCCAGCTGTCCTGCACATATACGCAGGAAAACAGACAAAATATTTTAATGGAATTGCTGCTTCTGATCTGCTGGATGGTTTATGTCACTTTGGACAGTCTGCTGTGATACATGGCAAACTTTTGGAAATTGATGGATTTTTAAAAAAATACATACTTTCAGAACGTAGATAATTGCTTTGCATGGTGCCGTAGTTGTCCTGAGGACTTGGTGGTTGTTTTCTTCTGTTTAAAGCTGTAGTCTTTACCACAGAAAACATGTCCTGGAAATTAGATACTCCTATTATGAATGAAAGTTATGATGATTACACTCTAGATATGTCCATTTTCCCTTGCTGAAAAGAACATGGAAGAAAATTATGGAAGAGTCATGGTTTTGTACACAATTTGATTGTGAATACAGCAGAAATCAGCTCATCATTTTGGAGATTAAATTCAAGCCTAAATTCAAGCCTGCTTTGACAGCCATGGGCATGACTTCAAAGGCAACCACATAGGCACAGGATCAGCGCTGTATATCTAGAACTATGTGTGAGAGTAAAGAAGCTCAGCAACTACCCCAGCATGGATCAGACCTCACTGCTGGAGACCTACCAGCCCTCTTCTGGGATACTACATGCCCCACAAGAGAATGGTACCTCTCAAAGAGATGGTGGGGATACCATGGAGATGTCCCCCTTGGATGCTGAGGACACACGTCCCGGACAAGCCCACATGACCAGTGACAAAGAGGACACCATAGTCACCTGAAGACTGTGAGAAACTATGACCACAAGAAGTCCTTCCTACATGCAAGCCCTCCAAGGCAAGGGTATGACCAGCAGACCTCTGTGGAGGAGACTAGCGAGAGTAAGCAGCATTAGTTGCTTGTATTACTAGCTTGGAATATGTCTATGTTCAGTGCTTTCATCCACTTCTCATCAGTTTAAAGAAGAGACTGAAAATTTTCTGTAAAGATGTATAGGCTAGGTGCACCAAGTCTCACCAAAGTGTCCTTGTTCCTCCTCAGCAGCCAAGAATTTTGCTGGGTGCGGGAGTGTCATTAAAGATGAATTAGTGAAGCTTCTTCCATTCGCTGATCAGACCAAGTTGAACAATGGTTGTTCAAGAGAATAAAACAAAAATGAGAAAGGAATTAGAGATACGGGAATTCAGATGAAGCAAACAATACCATATGCATGAGCAAGCAATATACTTTTGTTAACACAGGTTATTTTATAATCAATATTTAAAGTAATTTTATCAGTAAGCGTAACTGATACTTCATGACTATGTATGTGTAGCCGGTAAGCTATAGATTTATAAATATGAGGGTTATCATGACTTCAGTGCAGCAAGGCACAGCCGTTTTAAAATTGAAATTGTCAGATTTTATCAGTTATCTCTTTCCACAGGATAATGTAACTTTACAATTACTTAGCTCATAAAGAACTAATTTCATTCAGCTTCTAATAAATACTTCCAAAATAGGAGTCTGTGGCAAGATTTCTTGAGTGGTCGAATCATGAACAATAATGGTCATACAGACTTTGAAGGAAAGTCCTGATAATGAGATTAATACCTGCAGGCTTCCCACACAAAGATTTAGTTTTATAAGCAATTAATAATAACCTCTTTTTTCTATTTTTTGTGTATTACAAAAGAAAATAAGTTATTGATTTCAACTGCAAAAATAACTGTTTGCATAACATTGTTGATTGTATGTTCTACTAGCACAATCAGAATTAATTGGAGCAAAATATTTTATTATTTTTAAATGGGTAAAGATTTTATATATATTAGCATTTGTATCTGATTAGAACAGTCTGTTTACCAGCACTGTTAGGAACAGATCGGATTAACATATTCAATCCATGCTATGGCATAAAGCCTTCCTGTTGGCACCTCTGTACTGACTTGTGGGTAGACCTTTGAAAGCTTTCTTAAACTTTAAACACAATGAGTATTACCAACTATCACTCAGCTCTTATTACATTCTAGATATCATGTTCTTAATTAAATACTAAGAGTGAAATGGCAGACAGTCAGTGATCTAAGGGAATTTTGCTACTCATTTCCATTTTATTTACGTGATAAACCCCGTTCTTCTCTCCGTGTTTGTATGTGGGAGGAAGCTCACTCTGCAGAAGGGCAGTCAGAGCATCTAAGTTTAGTCTCTGTAAATCGCTGATGGAGGAAGGTCACCTGCCTTTAGGTGGTGCTTCTACTCTCAGGAGGGAAGCAAGTCAGACAGCCTGGATATACTCTTCACTTACAATAGGACAAAGCTGGAATTCTGTGATGAAATAAAACAATTCACACCATACTTCATCTTTCTCAATTCGGTATGTTTCTAAACAGATCACATTTGCTATGAAACTAAATATAAACTTTATTTTATCTTTAAATTGCATGCATGATTATCTTAAATTACCTGTTTTGTTCAAACAGCTTTTCTGTGAGTATAATGGTTTCAAATGTAAAACTAAGGCAACCTAGTGATACCACTTTTAAGTTGATGAACTACTCATGCAATATACTATGCTCATTTAAAAATTTATATTCATACTCAGGCCCTCAGTCTGAGTAAACACCAAATCCTTTTTTCAGTAGCTTATTTTCTAAATGAATTCATCATGAACCAAATGACTGACATCACACCAAGCAAGAGCTTTGGAGTAGCATCTATGTTCATCTGATGCTTCCCTCCAGCCACCGGCACCTGGACAGCACGTGTGCTTTGCTGGGCCAGGTGTCCGTGAGAAACACAAGCCATCATCTCGAAACAGCAGCAGATTTCTGTAGCTGGGGAATGGGGGGAAGTAGATGACGAAATGGATCACTTCATGTGCATGGAAAGAATTCACAGACTCTGAGAAATTGTGTTTTAAAAACCAAGCTTTTGCCAGGATGGGACTCTGGTCCCCTGCAGTTTGGTGTTTCACGGTTGGCAGCAAGCTCCAGCAGCAGCACTTACAGGATCTCTCTTCTCTATCCAGTGACTTTTTTTTTTTCAAGAACACTACCTACTTTATTTTTGACCCAGTCCTCCCCTGCTGAATTCGGTTGGAATTGGCTTCTTGAATTAAAAACATCTAAGAAAGATGGTCAGGGACGCAGACACATGGTTGCATCAACCCTTGCTTTCCACAGCACGTGCTCACCTTATGCTTCCCAGCTCGGTCATCATCAGAATATTTGGGTTTGGTTTTTGTCTAGCTAGGTTATGCACAGATTTTGGACTGTCACCAACTCATCTGATCCGTTTTCTCATGTTTGCTTTCCCTGAACAACTACCAGCTGAAATAGATGCAATCAGAGAATTAACCAGAGAATTTCCAAGTCTTCCCACAGCAATTAACATCAAAATAAGAAAAAGGAGTGGGAATGAGAGAGAACATATCTCTGTGTGTTTGGGGAGATTCACGGGCATTAGGTTTTAAAGATAAGTACTATTTAGGACTGTTTGGTGCCCCAGTGTTTGAATGGCTCAACTTACTAGTAGGAAAAAACATTTTAAACTCGAACAACTATAGTGTGTTCTTGAATTTCAGCTGGTTTGAATATTTGAAATCCCTGATAGGCTGGCTAGTTATCCAACATGAATAAAACCAAAATAAAATTACATGGGACCAGTTCATGCACAGATTAACTACAGGCACAGAAAGCACAGAGGGGGAAAAACCAGTAAGAAATTAAAGGAAAATTCTAAATACCTAATAAATCTGAGAATTTCATAAACATTCCACACAGAGGAAAGAAACAAAATATGGCAACTAAATTATGCATTCAGAATCGTATGCTTAACTGGGATAGTTCGCACTTGGATTTTGGTGAATGCCGCTTTTAATTCCATTGCAGATGTTCGTATTCATAACACGGACTATGCCCAAATTTAGCCAATATCAAACTGCTTTTATATGTATACTACAAATATCAAATGTCCTAAAAATGAGAATTAAAAAGTAGAGAATGTAAACTGGACTGTGAAAGAAAGAGGAAAAGGAGGATAGATTAAAATAATTTTTAGAAACATCAGTTCTTGGAAAAATCACTATTAGCAAATTATCAGTTGCTTCTTCAAATAAGACTTTTAATCAATATGCCAAAAAAAAAAAATCAATTGCATCTCTCATTTTTTATCCTTCTTTCTTTTTGCTCTCATATTTTCTGTACAGTAACTCACATTTCTCAGCCCACTGTGTAGCTATGAACTGAAATCAAACATTCAGACAGTAAATGAAGCTGCAGTTTGTATTTATAATGCTCCTATAACTATGTATATATATATTATACAATCTCAATCTCTGTTAAAAAAAAAGAGGCAGTTCAATAGAAAGAGATCATTTTATTAAAAAATCATGAATGCAACTGCACTCATTCAACCTTAGAAATGTTTTGATGGCTTTTCAGCCCTGCAATATATTTAGATGGGAATATGTCATTAATATAAACAGCAGAATAGAAACTATTAAACTAACACAATTTAAAACTGAGCAAACCTGAGTATTTGATTAAAGTTTTTGTACATTCTATACACTTGAACAGGTAACATAGAAGCATAATATTTTTGTTGATTTTTAATTTGTTAGAAGTATTACACTTGAAAAGCTAAATTTTCAGTAGTTTGTATTTAGAAATTAGAAATCTGGTCCTGCAGGAGCTTCTTTAGCCTGATTTTCCTAGCTATATTCTGAATTTCAAGAGAAGTCTAAGACAAAAAGCAGTAATGAAGCACATTGTAGGAACCATCTCCTTTGTTACAAGGCAACACTAAATGTGCTGAGTTTGAGTCAGTGTACGTTTGGTAACTTCCAGTGCTAAAGACAAAATCCAATTCAATATATATTTAATGGATACAAAATTTTCTAGAAGATTTGCAAATAAAACACTATGGTTACAAAGGTCATACATTAATATGTAGTCTAGCCTTTAATGGATGTGTTTATTTTTCTAGACTGAATAATTAGCTGAGCATTTTTTCCCTAGAATAACATTGCATTACACAAATGCATGGAATTGCTTACTAAAAACAATTTAAATATTACCTCATATGCAGTATGTGCAATAACTGTGCTCCTATCTCTAGGATATTAGGGGTAAATTTTTTAAAGCAGTGCACAGAACATAATCTTGTTATTTGCTAACTGGATTTGCGTGCTTAAGACTCACACACTGCTTTGAAAAATTACCCCTTCAGAAGATTGACCTGGGCGAGGAATGGGAGTTTTAAACCTGGATTGAAACAGAAGTTGTAACCTAGCTTGGCAGCAAAGGCTGGCTTAGCAAAATGACTTACTGTAGTTATACTACCGTTTGAATGGCCAAATTAAAGGAACTAATTCTTATTCTAATCACATCCAGTGGAATTCTGATATGCTGACACCCAAAATTATGGCTCTGTCATTAGAAAGAGAATGAGTGGGAATGTTTTGAAATTTTTTCTGTAAATTATGAAATAGACAGTGGCCTAAATGACAAGATATGACACTTTTGTTTTTTGATTATGCAGTTAAAAGTTTTTAGTACTAGGCTTAATTTCAACGGTGAATTGCATCAGAGTGGATCTAATCCAAATGCAATACCTTTAAGATTCTTACTTCTTCAACTATTAGAGATCTATCATGTCTACTGCATGAAGCCTCATTTTCATGTTAGAACAGATGGGCAAAATTGTCATTAACAGAAACTGACAACTCTAAAACTGAAATATAGATTTAGAAAGGAATCTAATGAATTAAATCAATGTTATTGCAATGAAAGCCAAAGAAATTAATAGTGATTTGTAAAGTTACCCTGTGTTTTAACCTCAGTATATTTTAGTCAGTGCAATTTTAACATTCACAATACCTTTTTAGATTCATTGTTAATGTCTTACTGCGTAATACACTCTTGTATTAATATATCATTCGCTCTTAGGAGAGTGGAGGACTTTGGGCTCCATTCAACCAGATCAGTCTGCGAGATGCTGAGAAAGATTGCAAATCCAAATTTAGTTGCATTTCCCCCTGTCCTGCAGCACATAGGCAGTGGCACTACAGTGTTTCATGCGTTTCTAGAGCAGACTCCTCTGTTTACACATTTCTAATCAAAATGACATGCAATGATGGAGTTGCTTAAAACTCACTTCAAGTCAAGACTCAGTTTTCTGTAAGCTTCTTTAAAGGATATGTGTCATTTAATTTTCAGCCCTCTAACTCCAACATAAAATATTTTCCAGCTAATATGTCTCGCTAGGTATGGGTTGTTTTTTTTTTTTTTTCATGTCAATATCTAATATAACAATTAAAATTTTTGATATAGCACATATACAGCCCTGAATGAGGACAAGTACCTTCACACTGTCCAAGGACACTTTGTTGTGAAGCTATGGAAGCTAGAAGGCAATGTATCAGGTGGATATAAATTAATTATCATAGTCATAAGACTCATCCCAAGTTGCAAGGGGAGCAGAAGCAGCACACCCAGAAGCTCTCCCAGGCTAAACAGCTGCAAACTACAAGCTAAGTCAGAACTGCTCTCACCCTGCCCATGTTCATAAAGCTTGACAGCTCCTGGTTTAGGCACCTTTCTACAAGATAACTGTTTTCCATTTAACCCATTTTCTTTCTCAAAAAAGAAGGTGGGTTTTTTTTTTCCTTGCAGACTACCAAAACTAAGGATTTTTTTTTATACAGCCCCTTTACTTTTGCATATATAGGTATAGCTGCATTTTTTAAGTAGTGCCAGTGTTTATTCATATTGCAAGGCTAGAAGTAAAATAAGCAAAACATACTTATAAAGTAAACTGCGTAGCTGAAAGCAAATGCCAGAAATGGATGCTGAAAGCTCTCACCCATCCGCCTGATGGAGAATTCAAGAGAAATGAGACTTCTGTCAGTTGTGATATTAAACTGGATTAACAAAAAGAAAAGAACAATGCATGCTTGGTGTCTTTTTCAGTAACAGGAAGGTTTCAGAAGGGGAAAAAAATGCAATATTTGAGCTGAATCCTTTAAAGCCAATTATCTGCCATTTTTAGCTGTATTTCAAGCCACAACATCATAAAACTGTAGCTTTGCATGTCATGTTTCAGCAACTGCTGTTTATAACATCATGAAAGACCAATAACATATTTGATTGTACAGAAGTATTTATTCAATTGTCTATTTTACCCAATAAAATCTTGACTCTATATTTTCTACCAACTGGTTTATATCACCTCCCTGTCCTCACTTTCTTAACATCTCTTGACTTCCTTGTTTTTGTAAACCCAGCAGTCTTACTGCATCTTGCTTTTCACCTTCCTTTGCTAGTGGGCAAAACACAAGAAGGGGCCTGCACTTTGCACTGCGCTGGTCAGCATGGGGATGACAACGGGTAGAGCACACACTCTCCTCCCCTCACCCTGACTTTGATCGTTGAGTCACCAAAAAGCAAAATGTGTCACCTTAGTTTCTACTGAGACCCTTAAAGAATCTCAAAATACATTCATGATACTGGGTCTGGAATTTGCTTAAGGACATAGTCTTAGGATCTTGTCCGACACGACTGAACAGTCATCAGCTGACTGACAACTCACTCACCTTAGACGCATGCAAAATAGGAAATAAACATCAACTGTTTTGAAAAATAAGATCGGTGGAAGAGAAAGAATCAGAAAATTATTTCCAAAGCTCAGAGACTTAATAATGAAGGCAGTGTTCAAAAGATACTTAGAGAGCATTACAGACAGAGTAAGGGTTTAAAGCGCTATTTTTAGTAATGTTCAATAAAACATGCATCTGCTATATGTTTTTGATTTTATGAGGAAGCTTTTTCTTCGTGACACTACAGCGGGTTTGTCAAACTCCAGTCTAGTACAAATCATTTGATTGAAAAGTGCGACAGAGACACAAACAACAGGATCCCACCTCCAGAAACCTCTTTTTGTTTCAAAAAATTTCCATTTGGATTCAGAGACTGAGTATCAAGCCAAGCAAAAATACAACATGCCATTGAAATGGAGATGCTTTATTAAGAGTAATCTCTTGCCAGCATTATCCGTTATTCTCCCCACATGCAGCAAACTTGCCCATACATTTTTTAAATGCAACTAACCTTTGTTTATTAAACAAATCAATCTGAAGTAGAAAGTGTGATTTTAATTGCAGTTTTGCATTTAACGAGGCAGCACGAAGATCTGGTTGGGAATTTACCAAGCACTTTCCTGGGGGCTAAACCCTTCAGACCCTGCCAGGCTCCCCAAGTTTTCCCCCCCCTTCATGTGCTGGCAGAGCACCACAGTCAGATTTTAGGTATTCAGCACACCCTTCACCTTGACTTACTTGCTCATGCATTTGCTACCCCCTATTTACATACATTACGCCCGCCCGCGCCGCGATGCCAGCCGTGTATATTTCCACCAGCTCGGCTGCCCAGCCTTTAACTCTTGTTCATCCCGGGGGCAAGCGCCCCAGCTCCCACGGCGGGTGGGCTGGGGGCACCCTGAGCCCCCATGGCAGGGAGGGAGAGGCAGGAAAGGGCGTTCGGTCTTTGCAGCAGGGCTCAGTTCAGCATGGTGTGCCACAGTAACTGACTCCCACAAAATGTATGCAAGGCGGTGATCTATTTTACTCCGTATGATTAGTGCTAGACTAACTGTTCAAAGGGAAGCCAATGCTACTTCACTAATTTAGTCACATACAATATTAGATCTTTGAAATATGCCTTACGTACAGCCTGCATTACCTTTTACAGACAAATACAAAAACATGGTCAACATTTGCAGTAAAATTATCATAGAAATGCCATCTGAAACCTTATTTCCTTTTACAATGTGCATTTCACAAATAACTTGTATTAAAATTATGTTTTACAGGGCAGAAATAGAAAACAAATACTCCTAGTAATTTAAACAGGCATTTGCATAACATGACTAAAAACATGTTAGAAAAAGAGTTCTGCAGCTGGAAGAGTGAGGTAAAAATACAGATACAGTGATTTTAACACTGAATGTAAAAATGCCTTTTAGCTGTCATAATTAGTGAATTAAAGTGTACTTTCATCAAAACTATTCTAACTAAGATTACTATTATTGTTCCTACGTACTGCTTCCTGCTTGTTAAATAGCATAATATTAGTAACAGGTAAATCACAGATCTCCAGAAAGCCTCTTCAATGAAGCATCACCCAAAAAATATTACCTTATTCAAGCCTTTACCTTGCAAAACACACTTCCTATAATGACAAATTGTTATTTACAAAGCTACACTGTTGCTCAAAGTGTTTTAATATTAATTATGCCTTGTGTTTAAAAATTAGATTACCCTGTGACGCAGGGGGAGTTTACAGGAACACACAGAGCAGAGTGATGCCCAACCCAGCACCTTTGGGGACCGAGGAGTGCTGTGGGTGGGTGCCGGCCAGGAGGCTGCTCTCGGCATACAGGGTGACATGGAGGAAAGTGTCATTCATGACTGGGTGAAATTATAAGTAATCAGGTAAAGATCTGCTACAAAAATAGCCAGGGAAATTGAGGCAGATGCACAGAGGCTGCAAGGGCAACTGGTAGCAAGTTGGAAGAGGGAATGAGAGAAGCAATGATCACTCCCTGGGAGCTGAAATAAGATTACCGATGTACTTCAGAAAGGCCACATCAGATCCCAATTTAGACAAGATTGGATTAGGTATTTTAAGCCTTCTGGCACAGTAGTCTTACATGGAGGACTTCTCTGACAATCTATAGGAACTTGCAGTCTCATTTAAAAAAATTGTGCTATTCTCTACAACACAGAGATTCTTAAATATTTAAAAGCCTTCTCCATTGGTTGTTCATCAGATTGATTATGATGCATATTTCAGCAGTTTTTTCTAAAAATGCTCATCAGAGGATCAAGAAACGAGGTGTTCTGTGTGCTCTACATTGATTCACACTATTTCATTTTAATTCCAAAATACCAAATTCAGAAAACTGCCAAGAAAACAAAGCAGGAAATGTTTGTGTTTTGCTGTATGTTGCATATGCTCTATGGTAACCAAGAACACAAAAGAAATAGATGATGCTGCATTCCTCAGCCCATCACTCACTAGCTAGCAAGCAGAGGAATAAAAACCAGTAGCACTATAACTTCTCTCAGAGTACCTGCATGTTTTTTCTTCTACCTTGATAAACAAAAAGCCCTCCAAGTTTCACATGCTACTTGCCTTGTTTGAGCTCTCCCATTCTAATGAAATTTAAGTATAATTTCATCACCAAAAAATAAAGCCATGCATATCTCCTGATAACTAACTTCAGCCCAGAAAGTTTTATAAACCTCTGTGAAGGTCTTAGGTTAAAAAGGTCAGTTTGGCTTTGCCTCCACCTTTGTGAGAAAACTTCAGAACCAGGCAGTTTTGTTTAGTTTGTGCTTTCTAGGATTGGTCAAATGTCTCTTATCAGCACATAAATCTGACATTCATATCACCTTTGAGGCAAGGTTTCCTCCTATGTTATTTTCCCTTTGAAACTACCTTCACAAAACATGGTACCAATAATTGGATGAGCTTATTAGTGATATCTTGGTGATTAAGAGGAAAAGAAATGTATTCTTGTCATCACACATTCTCACATAGTGTCATCAAAACCAAGCATTATCCCTCAGTCCAGAAACTGGCTTTAAGATATTGAGATCTATTTAGCTGGAATGCAACTCATTAGAAAACTCAATGTAGTTTTTTTCCCTAGGGCTTTATTATTCTTCCTCCCACCCAAAGTAAACCTTTATACAGGAAAAGCCTTCTAGAGATTTTCTACCCCACTCCATGTTTGAAAATAGATATTAATGTACTATAACAGTTCTAATTTTGTTTTTACTCTAACTGAAGCCCATGGAACAAAAGCAGGCTTGTTTAATTCCATTAATATTAAAGATGGTTACTTTTAGATGGTACCTTTCTTGTGTCATCAACAGTCTTGAGGCTAACCAAGAATGCTTATGTTTGAGGTTACACTGCAAAAAAGTTAAAGCTGAATTCTCTTCAATGAAGCCATTGCAGTTCTATCAATGATGAAAGCTACTACGTGAATAGCAACCTCTTTTTGTACTCAGCCCATTATCTAAAACGGCTAGAAGTGTCTATGCTTCTAGTGGACTCCAGCACACATGCTTTGGGAATAAAGATTTTTCTAGCAAAGCTATGAAAGGTGATCATAGGTGTTAATATGCACTACTGAAAAAAAAAAAAAAAATTTGGAAAGCGCTAATTCTCAGCCAAAGAAGAATAATTGCAACAGAAAACCCAAGGTAAGCATCCTAGACAAGTTATTTTCTTGCCTCTCCAGTGAATTTTAAGGACAGATAAAGGGTATTCTACAGAAAAAAAAACTTCAGAAACAAAAAAAGGCCTCAAAAATAGCCTCAGGAAGACAAAATTAGCTTTCCAGTAGTATATGTCAGTTTTATGCCCCACATCTAAGCAGTTCAAATGAACTTGCACTCAGATGTTATTAGATATTGGTGCCATGGCATTTACATTTACAAGTATGCGAGGGACATGTGCACACTAGCAGAAGCACCAGGTCTAGAGGGCACCATTATATTCCTATTTATTTCCCCAGTTACAGCAGACTACAAATGCATGCTATTGATTGTTATTTTTCTCACATCACAGACATTCAGCCCTAGAATTTTTATCTTTCATTTGTAATTTTTCTGTTTTAATATTCTGTGTCACCAAGAGTGCTGCCAGTCTGATTGTTCCTAGCTTGCACTCACTCACTTGAAACAGTTTCCACCCAAACCTATTTGGTTCAAAAGTTAATGACCAAAATTTTACCCAGAACTTGAGAAATGAAAAATGGAAAGACCAACAATACAGAAGAATTTAGGAGTCCCAGAAGTCTATCTCCAAGCAATAACCCTTTGCTGTTTGCACATCCCAGTCCACAAGAAACTCAGTGGGCAAAGTCAAGACAGAGACCCCACTCATGTCTCTTTTGTGTTTGCAACACCAATTGCAGCTCTGAATTGATAAACCATTATTGATGTTAGAGATCAATGAGATTAAACATGTGCCTAACTTTAATCACATGAATAAGTCCATTTCTGAATCTGGGCAGCATTATTCATCTCTGGGCAGAACAGACCTCTTTCTGGATAATTAACACTTCATTTGCTTTGCCATGGTCAGTGGTTCTCACATATGGTATGAAGAATTAAATACATTAAAACCAAGTTAAGAATATACTTGACTCTAGATTCTGATTTGGCAAAGTTTATCATATCAGGGAACAGTCTGAAATTATTGGTATTGTTCAGCCTTTGCTTTGCTATAGTGACAGGATGCAAGTCTACAAAGAGTCAAGTAGGAGAATGAAAACTGGTCAGAGGACCTGCATGAATTAATATTTGTGTAATTAACCAAGCTGTACGAATACCACTGTTGGATTCAGTTTTCCTTCCCATTAACATTCTTTTATACTTTCTGTATAAAAGTCTTGAATTGAACACTGAATAGTTTTTTTCTTCCTTTCACAAAAAAAAATATTATAGTTAAAGCTGTTGTGTTCTCAGAATTTAAATCAGGTAGAAATACTCTTGTGCAAAAGATCTGATCATTTTATGAGAGTTTTTTTAAAATTATAAAGTTAAGCATATTTGACACACTAGGAGAATTTAATCTAAATTTCTAATTATTCAAATAGAGACTAAATGCTGCTTTACTATTTAGTATATCTTCATTAATTATCAGTGTTGAGGAATGCATTTTAAGAAGTTCAGGAAGTTTTGAAGGCACTTTTTTTAGTGATACAAGAAATCTCTCAAGTTTTTAAGAACGTTGCCATGATTAAATAAACATTTCATTTTATGCTTTAATTTTAACTCAGCTGAGTCAACAAGACAGAGTGGTAAAGAAGTCTTCATGGATAAAATTATCCAAGAAGAAGCAAAACAACTGAAGAAAATACAAAACTTGCAAATACTTTTGTTTTACTCTGATTGCTTAGAAATTGACTGCTACAGGACATAAATATCTGAATTGATTTTCAATGCTAGACACCACAATTCTGAAAGGGAAAATGATATTTTTTTAAATTGACAAACTTCATTAAAATTCTGCATGCATTTTGATCCCACTGAAGCAAACGTTAGTGTTCGGTATTGTGGAACACAACACCCTGTTCATCTCCTGACCCATTTGTGTATTACTCATGGAAACAGAACTGTGTGATCACTTCAAGAGCTATGTTTCACCTGTGGGTTAAAATAGGAGGAATAAATTGCCATTCACAAGGATGGCCACGTTTGTACAAGCAGCTTGATCACATACTGTTAGCAACATGTAGCTCTGGACGTTTAAAGGAAATGATTCGCAAGCAGACCACACCCTGGAAATATTTCCACACATTAAAATATGGTCTTCTTCCTGAAACAACAGAGCTTGGAGTTCTCAACTCTCTGGCCACAAAAATACCTTCTTTATTAGAAAGAAATTAATAAAAAGTTGACTTTGCACTACGATGCTGCCAGGAAGCTCTTACAAAACACAAGTATCAGAGAACAAAAAAACTAGCCTTCAATAGTGCATAAACTCTTTGGGAGCAAAGCCTTAGTCTGGAGTCAATCATTGGCTTTAATGGTCCACATTTGCACTGATTTTCAGTTGAGAAATAGGAGGCTTCACTAAGCACATTGCACAAGAAGCTGATCTCCAACCTAGTGATGTTCATGGACTCAGTGAAAGGGGAAAGTGAAAACGCACACTAAGTGCAGTAGGGGAAATAAAATAGCAAAATGCACCGCAAGTACATTGACTAAGTGTAGGTGCGTAGGTTTTTGTCAACTGTGTGTGCATGCCAACATGCTCTTGCTACGACACATTCGTAGACAATCCATCACTCAACAGAATGTGCCTCATGTCCCATGAAGGACAACAGGCAGCAGATAAATCTGGTCTAGTCCATATGGTGTGGAAAAAGCCTTTTTCCCTGGACTAAAGATTAACAGCAATTGTCAGAAATCTTAACAGGGGCCAATGTAAAGATAATTTTAAACTTACAGAAATTCTTAAACACTTCATCATGCCTTGTCATGAAGTAATAATCACATGCAAAAGCTGAATTTACTGTTAGTCTACAGAAAGAAAAAAAAAGAGAAAAAAATTAAGACAGAGGAATACACTTAAAGCTGAATTGGCTTGCATTTCCCAGTGGTCTTAACAGCTCGACAAAGCAGCAGCAATGCCACTGCCCAGTGTTAAATACAATCTGCAAAGACCAAAGCACACAGCCCAGAGGAAGAGGCCAGGACAATGTTTGCATTCCCCCTGAGCCAAAGCATTCCGTGGGCAGGCTTCAGCCTCCCAGGAAAACACACGACAGTGCTCAGCAGCTGCCTCTAACCTCTGATTTTCTTCCAGTCAGAACCTCTCCCTTCTTCCAACTTTTATTGCAGCCAGGGTTTTCCAGCAGCTTTCCCCCTCCTCAGTCAGTGCCAGCTGCTGAAACACCTTTCTTTTCCCTTTTTCGTCTCTTTCCCTCTTTATTCTCATTTTATTCTAAGACAAATACACTCATATCAACACAGATTTACCTATAAAATGTTCAAATTGTTGCTTAAAAGAGTGTCAATCACCCATGATCTTTAAAGGAGTGTCCTTCTAGGAGGTTGGGAAGACTTGTTTGGAAGGAAGAAGGAGCATTGTCCAAGACAGCAGCTGGGCCATCAGGTGGTATGGATGGGCTTCTCAGGAGCTGTAGGGCTGGACACCAGGAGAAGACAGCAGAGGATCTCATCATGGCTTTCCATGGCCTTTGCTTACATCCAGGATGGGCCACAGAACCCATAAGTAGGTCACTAAGCTCCTAGAAAAACCCCAAACCACAGCAACACTAATCAAAATGGGACAGAAGCAGGGCAGGCAGCAAGCCTAAATTCCCTCCATGCCTTGGTGGGGCAGGATGACCCGTGGTGTTGCTGGGCTAAACATAGCCATGATTACTCCCCAGAACTCCATATGCACACATGGCATTTCTGAATATAAATAAATACATATATATAAGAGAGAAATTTACAGTAAGAAAACACAGTCTGCTAGAGAGATTATATGAACAGAGGAAGCATGCCAAAAGTGGTTTGCTGTTTAATTTCAGCATACATATTGCCTCAGGTACAAACAAAAGTCTCAAGAATCCCATTTAAAGCTCTAATCAAGCTCTTCATTCATTTTCTAATTTGTAGAGCCTGATCCTGCAACACCCAAATGAACAAGAAACAGGAAGAGAAGAGATGCAGGTCCAGGCTGTGCAACACACTCTCAGCACACCACAGACACCTGAGGAAGGACTTCACCCAACCTGCCACACCACAAAGCACAGAAAGCATCTTACCAACGAGGCTGGCCACATACAGTAACCCCCACAGCAGACCAGGCAGCAGGGCTGGGCTGGCCTCTGGTTTCACACAAAAGCAACTTTAGTTCCTTTAGCTGCTTTTTTGTCTCGCTATCTTTAAATTTTGGGATTGTCTTCAGCACTCAAATACTCCATTACTTTTTTTTTTTTTTTTTAAATACACTGCCAGAAGCTTGGTGCCCAACATAGCAGTCGGCCTTGAGCTCATCCTCACCACTATGCAAAGGATAAAGCAGTTTAGATATACGTACCTGACACTAGCTGGAAAGACAGCAGCTCAAATATCAGCATCAAATACTCAAGGTATTCCCATAACATGGGCCACCACTAACCACCTGCCCAGCTTTCTTTGGAAACAGGGCTCTTGCTTTTTTTCCCCCCCCATTGTTTTTCATTAAGCTGCTTTTAAAGGGCATTAATTGGACAAAATCCAACATATTATCAAAGTGGCCTTCCTAACAGGTGTCTTTTTCACCACAAAAAGAAATGTCTAGTCTTTTGAAGAGACCCCCAATATGCTTCAAATAACTCCTTTTTCATTTGTTGTTTAAAGAATGATTTCTTTTAATCACTACCGAAAAAATAAACAAGAGATCATTTTTCATTTTGTATTTTTAAATGGATTCAGATAAAGAATCAAGAGGAAATCTTGTTGCTTCTTTGTTTTTATGAAAGATCTCAGACTGGAAATGCCCAGTGCTCTCTTGTTATTGTCAAACCTACAGCTATTAAGAAGGTGGTTTTAGGAGATAAATAGAGCAGTGATTAAGAAGGTGGTCTTAAGAGATAAATAGAGCAGTGATGCTTCACCTCACTGTTCAAATGGGGGTTTCAACAAAGCAATGCTGACTTTTTGCAGAGGAATTATTTTGCTGGCTTTGGGCTTTAGGATACCAGCCATCCAGAGAAATCTTTTGACATCAGGATGAGATCTACTATAGGTAGCACTTAATCCTTTAAGACTAAAGGATTAAGCCAGTTGACCAGGACGAGAAATTAGATTTAACACCTGGAAAATTCAAAGCACTTCCAACCATCTGATTCCAGGGTTACTCTCTTTCATAGTCCAGACAAGAACACTTATACAGAGTTTAGTTTCTACATTTGACAGAAAAAAAAATAATTATATTGATCTAAAGCAGAAAGCGGAAAACCTGGTGAGATGATACTGAAATATCACAAAATGGACTAACAAACATTTAAAGTAATGGTGCAGAAGATGGGGATCTTCATAATTTCAGGATGGAGAAATGCATGCCCAAAACCAAGGTTAGCATTCGTGAAAAATAAAATGCGAAAGCATGAAATGGGCATGCTGGACGTGGTGGCCTTGTGCAAGACTTAGGAACAGTTGACTATTCTGCTGTGAAATAACAGACTACCTCTGTTTATTTTGTTGCTAACTTAGTTGTGCTCTATGAAATCTCCCTTTCAAATAGCCCACGCTCTTTGCTGGCCTTGTCCAGACTCACATCTCAGCCACAAGGACCAGTTACAGCAACTACAGAGACAGAGTCCATGAAATCTAGAATACATGTCCAATGTAACAGTAAAAAAGAGTCTAAGACAAGACAAAAATCAACCATTTTTTATCTAGGAAAGAAAATAACATTTAACCCCCAGCATGGCTTTGCTGTCTTCATGCCATGAAGGTTTGGTTAGCCCTTGCTCTGGGACACATCCTGGCTTCATGTTTGTTGTCTGGGCGGTCCTCAGATGGGCAAAGTGAGCCACAGCAAAGCACAAGCTCTGTAATACAGCAGCTGCTATTATTGATTTAACTGGTTTGTTTATGCCTATGTTTAATTGGCTATGTTAATAGCATTTTAATCCACATTTCACTTGCATGTGGCTGATAGCGCAACACTTGTGTGGCTGCGGTGACATTTTCTCACCATTGCTATCTGTCATCAAGGACCAGGCCAGCACTGTGATACTAACTGACAATCCCAAATGTTTTGTTTAATTAGGTATAATTTACACTATACTGAATAATTCCATAGCAATGGCTGATAAATCTTTTATTAAATAGGCAAAACCATGAAAAACATTTAATCATATAGCAAAGATTTCAGTAATGTTTTAACACCAGTATTTAGCATTTCTAAACATTCAAATGTAAGATTAATGAGAACAGAGTTAAAAAAAAATGCAACTGCTGGTGAAGTTGGAAAATCCCCTTTAAAGTTTATGCCAAGCAGCATATCACCAGAAGATCAAGAAACACAATTATCCAAGGTATTCATGCTTAGAAATATTCTCTCCATCACAGTTAAGACCACCTCGTCTCCAAACACTCTATTGGTCCATCACAAACAAACATTCACCCACAAGACGTTTCCAGAGAATCATGGTCAGCAAGAGACAAGGACATTGTAGGTGCCTTTGGGCCACTCATCATCCAACCAATCTGAAGCCTGAGCAACACGTAATTCAAGCAGAAAATATAAAGACATCAACCAGGACCTCTCCTAAGGGTCTGCTCCTGCCCAGGCAATGAACTCAACCCACAGAGCTTGCAGGGCCCAGTTGGTTTTGCTCAGTTCCAGATCTGCCCCAAGGGAGAGAGGTTTTGCACAAAGGAAATGCCCAGCATGGCCCCGGGCAGACCCCTCGGACCATGTACAGCTCTCATCAACCTCACAGCCCCACCATGAACTGGAGCACTTTTTACTGCCTAAGTGCTGGCCACAGTTTGTGACTTGGTCCAAATCTGTTGCCTTCCAACCTTCTGTTTCTGTCTGACTGCCCTCACCCTCATTTTTCTTCTGCTAGACAATCCTGTCTTCCACTGTCAGTCCTTTAATGTCTTCATCCCTCTCTCACAGTCTCTTTTTTCCTCTGATTGCACCTTGTTCTCAGATTAATAATTTAAAACAGAAGTCAAAAAGCAAAAAAATCCTAAATTAATTTGGCATCTGTGTTATTTAACTACATCAGATGCTCTGTTTAATTACACTAATACTATTACTTTGGAAAATTTAAGTCTCTAATACAACTTTTGTCAGGAGTAACTGGGAGTTTTTTGTTTGGGATTTTTTTGTGGAGTTTTTGGGGGGTATTGTTTTGGGGTTTTTTTTTGAGAGCAAGAATTTCAAAGTAGAAAACTACAGAGCAGTTTTCTGTACCATCCAACCATATATTTTGTGCCAGGAAAACAGCACAGGAGTGTGTACTACAGCTGCTTCCACAGAATGCACTCTATATAATAATCAGGATCTGAAATATTTTACAGATAGGAAAATCCCAGGCCTCTGTATGAAACCCAACTGGCAGGCAAGCCTTGCATTTGAGCAGCGCTCGCCATGCAAGCATTGAGGGCAGCACGCAGGTGCAGCCAGGCTCCCCCCCCCCCAGGAACGAAGTGGGACTAGGGCAGCAACGTCTGCTGCAGATGGAGACCGTTGCCACCACACAGCAGCCCTCTCCTTCCTCAGGAAGAGACGGGGCGCATCCACACTTGAACCTAATGATGGAGTCCCCACTTCCCACCTCGCCAGACCCTCGCTCCTCTCCACAAGGCAGGGTCCATCCTCCTTGAGGCAGCTTCGAAGGGAGCAGCCCTGCCCGCAGCTCCACAGGGCTCTCCACTGCCTGCCTCACTCCAGCAGGGTAACTTTCACAGCAAACACGTTAGAGGAGTATAAAGTGTTCCCAGAACAAGGTTTTCCACAGTGCTTGGAGGTGTGTCTATGTTCAGAGGCCTTGCTGGGATCAGGTTCAGCACAGGAGGGCAGACAGGGTTTTCAAAGTGGTGGTGAAGTGGGGAGAGGCGCACAAAAACACTCAGTGGCTTTTTGAGAATCACAGGGAAAAAACTAGATAGAGGCAATATCATGGAGAATATTAAAAAGAGAGACTTTTCCAATTGCCTGTGAAAGGCAAGAAAGCAGATGAAGATTTTCGAGAACAAACATAACACACACATACATGCACATACATACCGTCATCTCTAGATCCCGGAGAGAAGGCAAGCTGCTGCATTGTGTAGAGATTCAAAATGTAGAAAATCAATTGTAAATCACGAGTTCTGGATTCTTTGAGATGAAGTGTAATCTGATTTACAATGTTACAAAAAGAAATTAAAGTTAATTCCAACATGATTGTGGGTATACCGCAATTTAATATAACCATGCTGTGGCCTTTAAATCTCTGCATTGCAATATGCCAACAGTCATTACTTCTTTAAGTTTCATATTTTATTTTAAACTATAAATTGGAAATATCACATAGCTTGTTATTTACATTTTAGAATTAGGATCTTTGCTTAGAAACACAGTGCTCTATGGTGTAATAAGATTATTGTGCAACTACCACACAGTTAGGGTAGTTAAAAGCACTCCACTTCACCTCATCATTTTTTCTGCTTAAATATTATGCCACATTCTGATTAATACCAGACCAATAAAATCATCTTAGCAATCTGGTTAGAGTCTTTTGTCTACCCAGATGGCCTGCAATGTTAATGTGTGACAATTTCAACAATGAACTAGGACTGTTTTATGGAACCAACATTTGTTCCACTGCTTTTTCTTCTTAGGCTCAGAATTTTGACACAGATGGTACAAATTACTCAAAAAACAGAAATGTTCATTTAGAAGGCTTAAATATGTGGTTTTACTCAGGCCATCCGAAACTTTTACATTTACAATTCAGTAAATTTACTAACAACCCTGCTGTAATTAAGGTCTATAAAAATCTTCCCTCCTTTCCTGCTCGCTTTTCCCCTTACATATCTATGGCATTTCATTATGCCTCCAATTTATTAATATTTATTCCAGTTCTGAAATGTTTTTAATTTTGGAGGATTTACACTGTTCAATCTTGCATCCGATTCTTCATACCTTTCTAATTATGGGAAAGGGGGAAAAAAAATTTAATCTGTAACCACATATTAATCCCCCTAGAACCTACATATTTCTAGATCTTAAAGGAGTAGAAAAAGAAAAGATAGAATGATGTCAGCAGCTTCTGGCCAAACTGCACAGCATTTTCAGCAGAAGGTATTATAATCCTGACTTTCCATACGGATATGCAGGAAAGAGGAAGATGTCTCTGAGAAATTGCAATGGGGAAAGGAATACAACAGGAATCCTATGAAGTGGTTTTTTTTTTTTTTTAAAAAAAAGGTAAATCCCAGACTAGAGACAGATGCACTTATAGTTTGACTGAGTCTTTAAAGGCGAGAGGTTATTGTGAAAAACTGCCAGAGGACAAAAGAGTTAACATAGAGCAACTGCTCTGGAGCTTTAGCTGCTGCCCCAGAGAAAAGAGAGCTGGCGCAGGCTTTTGTCTCTCGGTTCAGGCAGGTTCACATTCTGCAATGCCAGAGCAGCCAACGGTGCCAACATGCCTCCTCCAAGAGTGCCAGACAAGCTTTCGTGCCCATACATCCAGGCACCCTTAGACCTGCAAGCCATCATGAGGGCTAACCAAAATGATATGACAACACACAGAGGTAAAGAGGAGCATCGGAAAGGCAGAGACCTTGCTCTGCTCCAACTCCAGGCACACATCAACCCCCGTTGGTTTCCCTCAGCCCAGCAGTGGCTGTGGTCTGCAATAGCCCACATGCTTCCAGAAAGTCTTTGGGGTTCATGGGACAGGCTACACTGAAATCATCCATTGGTGTCCACGGCACCTGTGTGAGTCACCCCAGCAGGGTTTGCTTTCAGGGCATCCTTCCAAAGCGCATCACAACACCAGACACAGCCCCAGAAACCTCGTGCCATTTCACCGCACTGCAATCGCTAACATTTATTTCAGTGCCTTCAGCCAATTTACCTGAACACAGTCTTCTTTTGACAATTACTATACCAGTGTGTGGTTTCAGCATCATTCTGATGTTCTGGTTTCTGTCCAACTATGTCTCTGTGATGGTTTGGTTTTATTATTTAAACAAATAATTTAAACATTAAAATCAAATTTAAAAAACCAACATGAAAACCCATGACTCCTTTTGCAGTCCTTGCAGAAAGTACAGTATATGTGTGATACTTCAATTCATTATGATATTCTATTAGATCTGCCAACAGAAAGTGCCTTTTGAGTTTCTAAATGTTGTTTCCATTAGAATCAATCACTCCATGCAATTAAGCCAATAGTCTCTCACCATTTCTGCTGTTATGAGCTAAACCATCCTAAATATATTGACAGCTGTCTCCTATAAGATGACACAAATTAGGTTGAGGGGGCATAAGCCTAAATGTCACCAGTGGGAGGACATCAGTTATTCTTTCAGAAATCTACCTAATTTTCATACCCCATAAGGCATTCAGTAGACTTTCTTTGCATTGGCAACACACAGTAATCAATGTTTTGCATATTACAATCAATAACATGCTTAAATGTTTAAGTTTTGCATTCTTTTGCGATAAATATTGATATATTACAAACTATGTAAAACTGTTCATTGGACTTTTTGTTTGCAGCATGTACTGTATCATTCAGCAAATAAGTGAGCTAAATATTGTTTGTTACAAAACAGATGTCACATGAAATTATGCCATATGTGCTATTAAACATTTTTCTTTTTTTTCTTTTCTTTTTTTTTTTTTACAGTGAAAACCAAGATTTAGTTTCAGAAGTGAGTGTGTTTAGCTTTCCAAGGCTTTGAAGCATGAAAGCAACATCTCTGAAATATTTTTAAGCCTCCTGTGCATCCTGTAATCCAGTTTCGTAGGTGGAATCTGAGTGTTTTAAATGTAGATATCTTAAAAACAAAGAAATATGCTAGATGTATGACTGCATTACTACTTCTCCACAGCTTCTACTGATTTATCAGAGAGGCAAATGAGAATTTTCTACAGTTTTGCCCTTCCAGTTAAATTTTAGGACTTTTATCACGTCAGTACCTTTGAATACAGGTACTGTAACTTGAAAATCAATATACAATTTTTCACCCACCTAAAAAATTCCAGCTAATGGATGTATAAAATTTTCTGAAAATATTTTATATTGGAATCTGAGAACAGTGGGTGCATGGGATTCACAGAGGTCAAGGATGGTAATGTAGACGTGCTTCAGAGTGAAACACAAATCCACTAACTCTGCACAAGGGAAAGGAATGCATTCTGTGATTCAACTTTAATTGTTTTGACAAAACCATATATGTGAAAACAGAGCAATCTATATCTCTAGACTTTGGAAGTGTGAACTCCACAACAGAGTGAGCAGAATGCAGGAAACATGTTGCTAAGAGCCATACAGTAAAACAAAATCTGGTTGCCACAAGAAGAGTGACATTGGCATCAGAGGCAAAGACACTTACACCCACAAATGGAAACACGGCACATTGGGAAAGCTAGAGGAAGAGGAGCAGATGCAGCAGCACAAGGAAGAAACTCAAAGTAAAGATCTTCAGACTCCATATGTAGTTTTCTTTCTCTTAGTCATCAAAAGGGGGAAGACAGGGTAAACAAAAAGGGAGATAAAGACAAGAAGGTGAAGAAAATATTTTCTTTTCCCCCTGAAGGCAAAATACTTGCTTACATTTCTAAATGTACTATCTTTGTGAGTTTTTTCTGTAATACAAATATCTAATTGCTTGCCAGGGAGCATTAAAAGCGGGAAGAAAAGTCCTTGATCTCCCAGCTTGGTGAAGATTCCTGAGGCTTCTAGCCTGTAAAAAAACCCTGCCAATAAACTTTAACGCTTCAGTGGATGGAGTCCCCCCTCTAACACTACAAGTTTCCATTATGAAGCCAGAACAAATGATCTTAGATGCTGAGACTCCGCATCATGCCTGGTGAAGCTGCCTTTGCCTGGTCACAGCACCTTCCATACCATATCAAATTCCCTTCCTGATTTCTCATGTTTTCTGCAGAATAGTGTCACCTTCTTCACATCCGATTTGTCATTTTGCAGGTTCACTTAGATTGAGTATTCATAGAACTGCAGATGGGGCCACCATGAAGGATCACTGCCATGACTCATTCACACCACCAAACACATGCGAGTCAGATAAATACCAGTTTATTGGCTTACTGAATTTTCCCACACAGAGAAGCTTTTTCATTACAGTGATGCAGAATAACTCCAACACCTCCAATGAACCAGTCCCTCCAGCTCTTCCTTAGGTTAATACCAGGAGGATGAGCATGAGAATTTGGTGTCCACCCTGAAGGTCAGGGAATGGTCAGGGTGCCCAGAGCCCTGGCTGGTGGGGAGGGGTCCCGGAGGCCCCTGACACCACAGAGATGGACACCTGGTGCCAACATGTCCCCCTTGGATCTGGTGTTGCAAGGCCAAACACCACCCTGAAACTGCTGGTTTTCCAAATTTCCTGGTCTAACATGCCTTGGCTAAGACTAAACGGGGTTTTCATCAGTAACACAAGAGACAACGTAGAAGCAGATCAAGCGTTTCCCTGGGTTAAATCATGACCACTGAGGAAGCCAATGGTCAGCAGTCAGGAACAGCTATTCTGCAGTAACTTCATTTGTGGCAAATCCTTAGTTCATGCAAGATGTTCAGCACAGAAAACATGCACACCTTTAAAAACATATCAAACAGCATTTTCTCTGAAAATACACTATTTTTTACCCCTACTTCTAGAGTAGAGCAAGATTATTTTTAAATTATGTAGCTAGATGCCAGTATTTGGGGTGATAGATTCTTTACAAGTGCTGAATATCTGAGAGTGGGAAAGATTACAGGCAACCCTACAACCTCTGATTAAATGCAAACATAGTTGTAAAAGCTTTCTCTTCTCCCTGCCTCCATATTGCATCTTCTGCAGCAAAATGCTTCGTACATGATAAAAATAGCTAGATCTTTCAAAATCTTAGAAGAGAGGTGCTTGAATGTTTTTCTTTAAACATTATATTTACTTAAAGGCAACATAATGAGGTCAACTGAAGCTGGATTCAAGCTGATAAACTGTGTTTAGGAGAAACCAGAGGTTGAGCGAGGGGGTTCCAGCAGAGGAAAACAAAGAGAATGATTGCAAAAGTCAGATCTCAAAATGTTAATCAGATTCAGAAACATAAAACATGACAATTTAATGGTGTTTGGTTAAAACTAGAAAATTTTAAAGTTCTAAGTATCTTACATTGAATTCTAATACTTTTTTAATTATTAGATATAAAATGCTTACAATTTTCAGTGAAAATTAGACTTGGTAATTTATATTTCTTGTTTATACAGTACAATTTGCTGATGAAAAAATGTGCTAAACTTATTGATTCATGACCATAATTGTTTAATTATTTATCATTGCAGAATTATATTAGCATTTATAATAATGCAGATGTGCACAAAGGCTAAGAAGTCATATACAGCTTTTGTTTTTGTGTTTGCTATGCTGAAATTAGGTTGATCCAGGTTGTGTGTGCATACTGCATATTGTAAGTGTTGCAAGTCTGTTTCTCTTGGTTTTACTGGAGTTATAGCAGGTCTAACCAATAGCCGCAATAATGAAAATGCTCCAATAGCTAATAAAGTATATAAATCCAAAGCTAACAACATTGCAAAAGAAGTCTTTTCTCAGATTGATTCTTCTGTTACCATGATGCGCATTAAATTCTGTGCAACACACGCACAGCTGTTTGCTTCATACCACCCACAGTAAAGGAATAGCTCATGTGTGTTTGGTACAAGGGAGGCCAACAAGAGCTGCACACCACAAAAATTACAACCAGTTAAACCAGCCAAAATCTTCTGCATGAAGCCAGTTAAGGAAGAACATAAGAACTCTTGATATGAGAGGAACACATTCCTTTAATTTTCATCTTCATTTTAAGGGATCATAAACACTGGAAGAAAATGACAGATGCCTCACTTCAGTCTCTCCTCCCCTCTGTGTGCAAAATCTATTCCCTCAAGGAACTACAATAAGACTGACATACATCCCTTTCTTGAAAGCTGCTAAAATAGCTTTGCCATGGGCTTCACAAGAAATTTGTAACACTAAGTGTGTCTTTTTGGACTCATCCTTTTGACATATTGATAGTCAAGGTTCCCGTTGCCTGTCCTCCCCTGCACTCTTTTCACGTAACACTATTTACTGGTCCTACCTTTTCATAATTAAGAGTCCGTATCAAAGCAGTTGTAACACCATTTAAGCAGCTTTTCGAAGGAATCAAATCTAAATGAAATGGCAAAGTATAAAAATGCCCCATCTTCTGCTGTGCCTAACTGATTTGCTCTGCGTTTTATCCTCAGGGAGGTGCTGATTCCAAAAGACAGGGAAGAAGGACCATTCACAGAAGCAGCATCACACAACCACAGGAAGAACTGTTTGTGTATTTTACATCTACACGTGTTGAGTGTCTCTAAAAGCAGCCACCCAACCATGCTCCGGCCATTTCAGCTGGATTGTTTATCACAATTCACAGAAGTGAGTATTTAACCTACTGACTCCTGCATCACAGCATGGGCCAGGTATTTTGTTTCTTTTGTTAGATTAATATTGGTGACAGAATAACGTACTCATTAATGGTGATAATGATTATACAGCAAGGTAGAATAGCAATTCTTCCAATGTACTGTACAAAGGAGTCAGTTTCATTAGTTAATAAAATTTATTAAAGAATACAAAACAATCAAGGAAAACACACTTGTTAAGCACCTTCTCAGATGCTGATCATTGGCTCAGTAACTTTAAACCTATCAACCTGTCATGGTAATGCTACATGTGCCATGCAGAGGGATGAACAACAGGAAGGCACACCCTGGCTCAAAGATGGACGAGCATCCATCCCCCTTTGGCTAGCAGGGGCAGAGCCCCCAGCAAGGCTGCAAGGGGCTCCAGAGCAGGAAAGACAGAGAGGAGCAAGACAGCAGGACGAACTATGTCCTGCACTGAATACATGGTAACTGCAGGGTTGGACCATGAACAACGAGAGACCCACCACCATACACTGCATAAATCCCTCCACTTCCCAGCTTGCTCTATCACTATGTAAGAGACCAGTTCCTCTGAGACTGCTTCTGAATGGTCCTAATCACACCTTCAAGAAGTTTGGGTGAGGACTTTTCCTGAGCAGGATGATCTCAAAATTTTACAGGTATTAATACCTGAATCCCAATAAAAAAATCTGTGGGTGGGATGGCCGTTTAACAAACAGTTTACCAGAATTGCAGAACAACATGCAGTTCTTGGTTTTCCCTAGAAACTAACATAAAATATTAAAAAAAAAATCTATGGCAGAGTAGAGACTAGAATACAGGTTCCCAGTTTCAGACCTATCTTAGGCAGCAGTGCCTGTATTTCTTTCCTACATGACTGTGATGCCAGATTTTAATTCTGGTTACCAACACGTTGTCATTAGCTATCTGGGGGATTTATTGCTTTTGCCAAGCAAGCTAATATAGGAGTGTTCAGCTGTGCACTCAGTACTCAAAGAGTTTTATGGGAAAAAAGGTGGTGAGAAAGAAGATTGCTATAGGGGCTGCAAGACTAGGTTCGCTGAATTCACACAAGCATTAGTTAAGTTACATAGTATTTTTGGTCTTCAGTTCCACCACTGTGAGATAGTAATTGCTCAGTGCCGCGCAAATAGATGCTTAAGAGATTAGGAAATGCCTGAATAAAATAGACACAATAACAGGGGACTCGGACATGCCATAGCAGCCAATGGGGTGAAGGTATATCTCACCTTACTTTGCTTACTCTGTTTTGTTCAAATGTAAATGCCTTTTGGGAAATGATAGTGAATTGAGGTCTATTTTTATCATGAGCTTTTCTCTTCACTTTTGTTGGTGTCATATCTACATTAAACCAAAAGTGGCTGGTATGATCAAAATGCCAATAGTCAGCCCCATTTCAGTTTGAAGTGGTTTTTTAGATGCCAAGACCTATCTGTAAATCAGATAATCACATCTAACAGGCATGAAGTGGAGAACAACTTTTTAAAGTGATATTTGCTGGCTTGCCAATATTTGCTGCAAAACTTTAGACATCTGGCAAAAGAGTAACACTTAAATTTCATGTAATATTTCTCCCCTTCACTATTCCTTCATGAAAATAAAATATATTTTGAAAGCAAAGTCAACAAGACTTTTTTCCTCAGGAAGAGGTTTTGAGGTTTGTTTTCGTTCCTGCTCAGGACTTGGTGTAGTCACCAGCAAGTCACTTCCGAGTGTCAGAGTTTATTATTTTTCTTGGATGTTCAAATGGAAACTGAGCTCATTCTCATAAAAGAAGTGCTTACAACTCATAAATCACAACCCAGAATTCAGTGTTTCAGTTTACTCATTTGTAAAATAGCAAACACCCACCTGTTGCAGTGCTTACTAAATGATGTGTAAAGTCACTACATTTTACACAAGGCTGATGTGACTCAATAGTCTAAATTCTTTTCTCCACCAACATCACTGGAGCAACTGCACTTGCAGTGAAGCAACATAACTTAGTGCAAATTGGCCCATGTCCTTAAAACCACTGCCCCTGAAGTCAGACTGAAAGTCCTGCAGGAACTAACCCAAGAAGTCACTGCTTTAAAATGCTTAGTAAAGAAATGAGGTGGAATTGAAATTAATTTTCACAGCAATCAATGCAATTTTTCAATGTTTCCTTGGAAAGCCTGGCTCCTCTCCTCCCAGGTTGCTCTTCCCTCTTTCCCATTGTATTTTCATCAATTTAGAACTTAAATCACCAAAACAATTGTGTGACTTTCAAAAATGCTTGAAATGTGTAAGCATGAAAATACATTTTGTGTGGCTGTGTGCAACCATGAAATATTTTTTTAATGAATAGATTGAAGTTGTATCTGTTCTGTTACTTGCCTGGGTTTGTTGTCACCATTGCTGTATCCCCACAACTTTATAATGGCTAATAAGCATGACTGGAGTACAATGAATGGGTTTTGTCCTTCATTAGACTCATTGTTTTTCCATCACCCTTGATTTTAAATATTTTTACTTTAAAATAATTCTTTGAACCAAAGCCTACATTCCTCTCTTGTTCCCACACTAATCTACTTGCCAGTCCTCAGGATTCACACATATTGCTATATTTGGTGTTTTTCCTAAAGCTCTTCATAATTACATCACAATTAATTCCTTAAATTTAAAAGTGTTTTGAGCTCTACTAATTGTAGAGGCAACCTCAAGAATATTGCCAAATTAATCTAATGGCATCCAAACCAAAAGGCAATGAATGGAAGACAAAAATCACTTTAGAAACCCTCTTCATAAGCCAGCATCGTGCTTCTGGGGAGCCTGACTCGTGGTTGCAAATTCTGGGCTTTAGTAACATAAACTGCTCTTGTCACAAAGATCCTGGAAACTTTATATAACTTCTTAAGCTCGGGGAGGTAAATGCCCTGACCCAAGGCCATGCAGAAAAAGCGCAAAGACCCCAGATCTTCCAGTTCCCATATGGATGCCTTGTTCACAGACACATAAATCCTAGACTTTATTCCTTTAACATCCCATCCCATAGGACTTTCTACAAACCATGAGCTTTCTACTGATCCTGCATCTGGTCTCTCTTCCTGCTCCTTCAGTGTCCAAACGGGAGGTCAGTGCCATGTTCACATAGCCCATAAGTATCCATGCAGCCCTTTACGCACTCCACTCTCAAATAACAACAATTCAGCATATGAGGGCATACAATCCCCCTTTCTGTCCTTCTCCACTATGACAAGAAGGACTCCTCTCTGGTGGCACCAGAACCAAATGCATTGGTGTGCCCAGGCAGAGATAACATCAACTCAGAGGGAAACACCACCTGCATAGCACAAAGCACACAGGTATACCCAAAGAAACACCTTATAAACCTCAAAATGAACAGGAGGTTGAGAATTAATCATCTTCAGAGCATAGAGGGAACCCTGTTTCTTCAGTCTGCTCACAAATGCTTCCTGGACTTAAAGAGTTCAGAAAGACCTGTGGTTTCATGGAGTCAAATTTCATTCACCAAGTAAAAATAAATCAAGGCAAATAAGTTAAAACCTCCTTCCCCCTCCCCCAGATGGCATTAAACTCTCAGAAAGCCTATCTAGAACTGAGCCACCTATTCCAGACCGGTCATCTACAAAGTCCCATCTAGGGAGTCCTGTCCCATAACCCACTGTCAGATCACCTCCAATTCAAGCCAGTTTCAGAGGCTGCACAACACTGGACCAGGCTCTCTGGCTTTTTCCCTGATCCTACAGGGCACCACACCTACTGCAACACATAAGAATTAGCCCAATATTCTTACCATCATTCAGACCCCAATGAGAACTGAAACTAAGAGATGAGGGGAAAAGAACCTTTTAGGAGATGAAGCATAGATTTGTCTGTGAATAATAAGGGTAAAACATGAGATATCTTAATCTTTAGCCCATATTCATACATTTATAGCCAAAAAGCAAGGAACAATATCTGAAATGTTCAAAGAATATTATGCCAGCACTTATCTGGTGACACTTGAGATGAAGAAGATAATTGAAAGGATGATTGCATTGGGCTTGTTGTACTCCATTGATAAGAAAGGTTTTAGAGAGCCCATTCAGTATGCTCAGCCATGATACAAGATGCCAGGAGAAAACACAGTACTGTGGCAGTGACAGTACCTCAGATCTATGAAATGCTAAAATGAAAGATAAAGAAGGCTCTGAAAGAACCAACATTGGGCACAGTTCATTCAATGACAAACATTTAGACAAATGTCTAGACATTGGAATACCTCTCAATCACTGCCCACTGGCTGTCACCCCACATTCCCATGCAAAAATCTGCCTGCAAATTAGAAAGAAGCCTTTGCCTTCTCTCCCCTTGATAAAGGCCAATAAGAAAAACACCAACAGCCAAAATCCTGCATGGCTGCGCTCTCAGGATCTGCCAGCAGGGTTGACGTGAGGTCCAAACCCAGGAAAAACACGAGGTGATCACTTGTTTTGCTGTTCTATTTATTAAACATCTCTTGCTTGATTATAACTAAGCACTAAGTTTTTGCAATACTAGCAAAATCTGTAACGGTTTCTATAACTCTCATGATATTCTAAGCTAACTTCAGAGGCAGAGCAATTTACCAGAACTGCAGCTTAAACAAGTTTGAATTTCATTTGCTATATATATGAAGAGAATGCTCTTACTGAAAAAAGAAATGCATGAGCGCACATTAAAGCAGAGCTTTGATTCTGAACTCTTTATCCTGAACTCTGAACAATGGATACTTATGAATCATTTGTGCTGCATACTGAAGCCTTTTGAACTGGTAACAAGAGAAATCAGTTCTGCTAATGCATCTCTCATCCGAGATCTCTCACTCATCCAGATTTTAAATCTGAAACTTAGAAGAATAAAACCGTCTTTTTGGAAGGACCAAGAGTATTTTGGAAAACAGACTGGTCAGACAGGAGGGGAATTTCTGGATGCGGCAATAAGGAGATTGCATGCAGGTTCTGATTTTCAAGACCAGATGTTTAAAATAAATGTCTGAAAAAGCTGGGGAAGAGGCCTTACAAAATGGTTTGCACTGCTTGTATTTGGGGTCTGGTGGGACAATATCGTCACTCTGCGGTGTGCAGCAAAACTAGAGCATGGGGGTCCTAATGATTAGGATGACATTAGTAAAGTTTTGGATGTGGACAAAACACTGGATTAAAGTTTAGGATCCTATCCTATATACTGGCACAAATTTTGTCCTAGTAATGAAAAAAAATACAGCAAAGCTAGGAATTGTCTCATAAGGAAATCCAGCCTTTACTAGTACTATAAAATCTGTCTATATAAGCCATCATTAGTCCTCCCTATTTCTTGCAGTTAACAGAAAATGCTTCAAACACAAGGTTTCTAGTTATGAATTTTATAGAAATTTGGTATAACAAGTTCCATGTTTAAGGATATGTCTCACAAAAGAGATCAAGTTCAGATTAAAAGAATTAAAAGTGCAGTCTGCAATGATGCATGGACAGATATGTTCCTCCAACTCCAGGCTTTTGAAAATTCCTTTTAAACAGTACAGAGAAGTGTGCAAAAAAGCTACTGAAACTTTTATAAGAGATAAATTGCACAATACCAACCTGATTAAATTTCAAATGCTATCAACTTTTGCTTAGAGTCTATGAGAGGGAGCAGACCTGAATTGAGAGTGCAGCCATCGAAAATGCTTTCCAGGCAGGTCCAGACCTATGTTTAAATGAATGTCCACATTAAATGACAATGTCACTAACGACAGAAGCACTGAAAGATCAAAATGAAGTGCACAATCAGAACTCTGTATTTCAGTGAAAAATTCACCCTTAATATTTAGCAGCGATGACCTCCGGATGATAAAATGCCTGCCGTGGCCCAAGTATTAAGTGCACATGCCTGTACAACAGAGGAGCTGGCATTAGCATGCTGCTAAATCATAGCTTGTAGGTAAATGCTGCAGCAGTTAGATGCCTATGCAAGATGTATAGAGATAAAACCAGTCACATAAGAATAATGCAGCTTTTTTTGTCCCCTCTCCCTGCCATGCAGCCACAGCTCACTAATAAAAGCACATTTACTCTGGAGGTTCCTCAGGTAAATGCAATACACCCATGCTCAGCTACGAGGACTTTGCAGCTCAGAAAGGGCGGGTGGTGGGATGAGGCAGAAGAGACCCCAGGGCAGCCCCAGGGGTGCTGAGCAGTGGCCAGGGGGCCCATGGTGCTGGGGCACTGGGGAACAGTGGGCTCTTGCTGCTCCATCACCCCACATGTCCCTCTTGAGTAGTGACCACTGTCAAGTGTCAACCACTGCCCACATCAGAGTGCAGGTGAGTCTTTGCCTTCGTCCTACAGGAATGCTTTATCAGCAGGGTGCATTTAATCAACGACTTAACTCTCAACTTTTTCTATCCACCTGTAACCCTCAGTGTTTCATCAAACTTTATTCTTACCCTCTTTATAAATATATACATACTTAATAAGATTAGACAGTGGTAGCATTTCATAAGCACATGCCCTAAATAGTCTCTCATATGCCAAACTGAAAGCTTTCTCTCTCATGTTTAGTAACCCTCAAATCACACTTCTTTCAGATCACCCAACTGTTACAGTAACAGCAAAAGCAACAGGATGGAAATAGCACAATTCCCCACACATGCACACTTTGGTCTATATTCACAAAAAGGGACAGCTTCCCCTCTGAAATGCAGCCAGCTCTGGGGTAAAATGAATTCTGGTTTGGGAAGCAACATAACTTCCCATACAATTTTGGAGAAAAGACAAGTTTTGCACACGTCAGCGCTGCTCATCTAAAGCAAACACCAGAGTAACAGGAATTTCTCCTTCACAGAAAGAACAACCCTAGAAGCCATCCTACACGCTAAACAGCACAGCAGCCGATTGCTAACTTTGTAAAAATGGCCAAAAGAAACTGAAAAATGTGAATCTGTATTTTCCAGGAATCTAATAGTAGGATTTGGATAACCAAGGAGTTGTCCTGTAGTTGGGACAAGAACAGCAGCAAAGGAAGCGAAGAACAAACCAGTGGTGCAAGTTCTCATTTGTGATGCTAGAGCTGCTTTATATGCTGAGCTCCCAGCCTTCAACAGCAGGTCAGTGTTTTAATGTGGATTGGGCACATAAATGCAGATCAATTTATGCATTAAAAAAAATCATCTACATGTGCATTTATTTCAATTTCATTTTAGTGAATCAGGTCCTGATTCAATGCTAACTGAAAACCCTTGAAATAACTGCGAGCTTGCTCATAGCCAATTCTATGTCACCGCTATGAAATTAGTAGTGAAATTAAATGGCTCAACAGTGCTAAGACATTCCCCAACTACTCCAGCAAGCAGTCGCTCACCTCTAAGGTTAACAGGATAAAGGCTGGATAAAGAAACTACTCATTATACCAGCTCTACAAAGAAGCAATTATGAGACTTTATAAAGTGGTTTCAAATATATTTTGCAAACTAGGACTCAGACAAATATTAGTGGCAGCAAATTACAGTACTTAGCAGAATTATCACCAGAAAAGAGACTCTTTTAATCTATAAAAAATATCAACAAAAGATGTAAATATGGACTCCTCAATGGGTGGTATATCTTGAAGAAAATATACATCTAATCTCACAGTGTGTTACCTCCAGTACCTGGAGAGAAGGTTAACAATTCAGAGCTGTTTCCTACAGCTATAGAATATATTTTGATGTAGATTTGTAGATATCACAGACTTAAAATCTATTGTATAATCACAGGGCAAGTGCAAGGAACCTGGGGACATACTTCTCTACAGTGCTGGAACACTGGCTTTCATTTTAATCAACATTATTCCCTGTTTTTAACAAATTATATTTCATTCTGTGGCCTTTTGGTTCTATTTTTCCTCAGGGTAAACAGCAACAGTGTTTTCACCACCACGCATACAATTTGCAGGCTATATGTTGGCATTACACATGTGTTTATCTCCACATGTGACACACAGCTAGGAGAAAACAGGGTCACCCTTGCAGCACCTCGCGACGAGCACCAGATTATGATCTTTGCATCACCATAAATCCAAAGCAACCATACATGGGTACATACAGACCTCCTGTTGCTCTGGGTTAAACTGCACATGCCAGCATGGAATCTGTTGGTGATCCAGGGATTCCCAACTGGATATCCCCAAGCATTCTGTTCCCAGCATTCCCATTCAAGTCAATATGAGTGGTGGGAACTAGCACCTTGGGCTGTCAAGTAATTACTGCAGGCTTACATCAGGGTAGGACAGAGAAGAATTTGCCCATCCTGTCACACACACTTCACATATAAATACCCTGAACATCAAGCTGCAATTGAAGAAGTCAAAGATCCCTCCAGCTTCGGCCTTCCCTTGGTCAAAGCATGCAGCTCTCCAGTGGAGTCCAGCACTTGTTGAATGTGACCAACTACTGTCACAAGCAGAAAACCCTTCTGTAGCTCCCTGACATATCTTTCCCTGAAATTTTCAGTCTCTTACTCATCAAAGGAAGAATATGCATGGTTTTAAATTCATTCCATTAAAATCTTATACAAAAAGTTTTTTGGATGACACTCCAGCAGATCTGGGAAGTGGCCCTGATTGTGTACTCCAGTGTGCAAAGGAGACAACCTCCAGGGTAGTGGCAATCACTGCAGCTTCCCACCTCTTTCCATGAGGAATCTCAGCCCTACCCCAACCCCACTCCCAACCAGATTTACCTGTGAGCATATTGTAGCTGCCAGTGCTGAGCATCTGAAACCCTCTGCATTAACTAAACACAACTGGGAAGGGAGCTTCCATGGGCTCTTTAACCCTTCCTTGCTTCACTCTTTTTAATTTGTGTTTGCAAGCTCCAAAACATTCAGAGGTCAGGTTTTAGCTTAATTAAGAGACCACAAAAATCCAGACAGTCATCCAAACCTTCTGAGCACTCAGTGTGGGAAAGTAACGTAAGAAAATCACATGCCAGCAATTCTGCTGAAGATTTCTAGTGTTTGCTGCTCTCAACAAGGCTTGAAAATACCAGAACCATTTCTTTCTCTCTCACTGAACTTGAGCACTGCAGAGGCCCAAGTGAAAACTCAATGCAAAACACCTGAGCTCTGGCACATTATCACTTGCAGTTGCTGATTTTCCAGTATCCCTCAGTTATTTTTCAGACTCCTTCCCAGGAAAACTGCTGGAGATACCAGTTCTACCTATACTGTTCTGTCATATACTGTCTCTTAAGTTTTCTCCAGCAATTCCTTCATTTTTAAAACCCATCTTCCTAAATTTGGAAAAAAAAAATCCTCTCCTTTGTTCCCCTGGTGGGTATAATTCACCCCTTACTTCTCCACATTTGATATCTGACTCCTGGATGAAACAGCACAGAGCTGCAGCATCAGCAGTTCCTGAAGGGACCATTCCCTTTCCCTTACTATTTGGATAATGGTTGCTCCACGAGATCAATTAAAAGAAGAAAATGAAAACAGGAATTGATACCTGAGCCTAGGCCCTTGCCCAAGCTGAGGGCACTGACAATTGCAGAGATAATTTAGCGGTGCTCTTCTGCCCTTGTTTTGTCCACGTTTATTTATGCATCTTTCTGTTATAAGCATCGCGCATTAAAGTCAATAGCCTACCACTGCTTATCAGAAAACAAGTGGAGCCAGACCTGGACTTCTATAAATAAGATTTACTCTATTGGCTAAATAATGACATCTAAACTGGTCTGATTTAACTGACTATGGCAGTTCTTAGAGCAAAATTTAATTACACTTTGTACTTATTACAGTTCCTTTGTGTGCCTCTTGCTTCCCAGCAATTTTGAAATATAGACTTAAGTCTGCTATACAATACATCTCCATACC
The DNA here is from genome assembly GCF_047716275.1 of Strix uralensis. NCBI lineage: Eukaryota > Metazoa > Chordata > Aves > Strigiformes > Strigidae > Strix > Strix uralensis. The sequence goes on along the minus strand of NC_133983.1, from coordinate 11,366,971 downwards.
TATAGTGACATGTGCTAACAGATGGCACCACAAGCACGGAGCAGCAGATCAGCATGAGTTGTCAGTTTTGGTGGCCACACTTTCCCTGAAGTTATCGCAGCCCAACACAGAATGGCATGAAATAATCACTGGCCATTTCCCGCAGGCTTGGAAGAGCATGACTCAGCACTGGTGCTTTTTATAACATCCAAACACTTAACTTTCTAGAAATGCTTTTATATTTATGGAGTGCATTTGTTATGGAAGTCTGCTAAGTAACCGATGCGCTGGGATGATACTGCTCAACCATAAATGCAGCAAAAGCACTGATATCTCAGGTCCTTGGGTGGGCTGGGCAGCACGCCGTGCCACCGGTGTGGAGGAGGCAAAGGACACGTGTTTGTGTATGTCGGATAACATTGCTCTATAAAATTATATTAGATGTGCATTAGGGGCTGTAACAGAAGACAGTAAGAGTAAAGGATATGCACAAACAGGAAAGAGAAGCACACGCGGTGCAATGGGAAACGCTCGCCAGAGTCTGCCTTCCCACTGCAGCTCTGCGCTGTGGGGAGGTGCCAGCACCCTCCCACCAACTCACACCACCAGGCACAAAGCTTGGTGTCACATCTTACATTCAGGTCTCACGTGTACTCTACCACATTCAGAGGAAATTCAGGACTAGCCCCAGGTGGGGTTCAGCTTTACCTGGGACTGATGCATCAATGTTAAGAAAACATGCCATGGTGAAGTTACAGGCACATACCCCTAATGCAGTTTAAAGATGGGATACCCTAAAGTTTGTCTTCCCTCCATGCTCTCAAATTCTAGAGCCCCTTAGGACCTATCCTACACTTGTTATGATCTTGTGAAGGAATTGCCTGAATTCACACCCCAAACATGTTTTGGCACAGCTTTACAATACCTGCAAACAGCCTTGGAGCTGGGAGCAATGGAGCTGCTGCTGCTGCCACCTCACCAGAGCCAGGTGTAACACCCCCAACAACCTGCCCAATTTGTAGTCTGAGGTTGTCGAAGAGCATCATGGGAAATGTAGTCCTCTCCTCCTCCTCCTCTTCTTCTTCTTCCTCTTCCTCCCTGTACCCAGCACACATTTTCCTGTGGGATCCTTGGGCGAGGGATGTCAGGTTGACAGCGCCAGACTCAGCTGGTGCATCCCCAGGACACAGCTCCTTTCTTCACAGTCTCCAAGTAGACAACTGTCTCCTGCCATTTTGCACCTTCATCTGGGGAGAACTTACACAGAAGCTGAATTTAGCTATAATTAAATGCCACAGCAGGTTTTTCTGGTGCTTTTTTGTTTTAGCTTTTATGGCTGCCCAACCACTGACTATTTATATTTTTTTAAAGGATTCATTGTTTTTCCACTGATGCCTGAAACCAAGGTCTCAAAGCAACATCCTCCAAATTCTTTATGGAGGAGAACCCACATTTTTTTAAAATGATTGGTGGAATATTCCTAGTTTGTGTGTTTGCATTTAGAGAACCACTTACATGCAGCTTTAAATATGACTAAGTGGACTACAGACATTTCAGAGAATAGGATGTTACTAGGCAGATAAGGATTTCAGATGCAAACCTGAAAGTGTAATTGGCACATGAACAGGTAGCAGGAAACTGTGTGGAATATATTTTCTGAAGGTCTACATTTTCACCATTTCTCTGCAGTGGAAATGCATCAGCACACGATTTTCACCATCAAAGCCTGCAGTGTCGTAACCTACTGCAGAATTGTGGCCTTAGGGTTCAGTAAATTACTGTAAAATAATTTTAGATGTTTGCTGTTTTCTTTCAAAATGAAAAATACAGAATGAAAGCCTCAAACAACATCACACAGAAATAACTGGCTTGGTTATATTATTGCATGAGTGTGGAAATGCTTTTTAAAACCTCTGTGCTGCCGGGGTGCTGCTGGGGTCCCAGTCTTGCCATCCAACCGACGGCAGCAGAGCTCGCAGGTCCCTGCTGGGTTCCCAGCTCTGGCACGCAGTGCTGGTGACCTCGCAGTTACAGGGCCCATGTCTCAGGCACTCTTAAAAGAATGTAAGTTTGAATCAGGTGCTGCATCCACAGCAAAATTTTTCTTTCAAGCTATAAGGCCAAGAAGAAGAAAAATTTTACTGAAAGATGGGTCCAGTTTTAATTACAGCACCACAAATACAGCCTTGGCAAAACCCTGCAGAATAGACACCTCTTAGCATTTCCCTCTCAGAACCACAGCAAAACACATGAAAGGTCATATACAAGATAGGATTTGACACAATAAGATTTCACTCCCATGTTAATGCACCTCAGATCAAGCCTGCAAAAGTGAAATAATAAATTTAGGAAAACAAGCAAAATGACCCTACTGGTTGGTTGGTTTTCTAGATACCATCTACATATTTTAGAAACGTACAACCTTCTAATAGAAATGAATAAACTACTCAACCATAAAGTTGCTATAGAAGATATGCTTGTTCTGATTGGAAAGGGCATCTGCTATCTGCAATATTGATAATACTTTTCAAATTTCATCTGCTTTTGTTTGCATTCTGTGTCGTCTGTTTAAACACACTGGGAATAATAATGAATCCCAGCATTATCTCCACTTTTTCAAGGCCGAACATATAACTTTATCACAAAAATAATTAAAATTCTTTGGCACTCTTGTATCTTTTCCATTAAACGTTATCAAGCAGTGACAATAAACTAACATCAGTCCAAGGCTGCCCATATGCTGCTTTTAAAAAGAATGCATTTGTCCCAGGGTGAGATACATGAATTTTGTGTTTACAGGGTCAAACAATTCCAAAGTTTTTTACAGTGTAAGGACTAAAAAATCTGTGCGTGCACACACACATGCAAATGCACACACACAGACACACACACAGAGCTGAGCATATTGGGTTCAGAGGGAACACCTACAAACTGGTTTGTTAAAACTTCCTTTCACAGACAAATCTTAGCAGCTTAATAATTTGGAGAACGAAAGATGTAAATATTTTGCATACTTATACAACACAGTCAATCCAATAAATGATGCTCTGAAACATTCTTGGATGTCATATGCAGTTAATCTCAGATGCAGCGAATGAAATTTTTCTGAACTGAATTTTGTATATAGGGCTATATATTATCTCCCACACATAGGAATAATGTTGCAACTTTATTTTGAAATTAATAATTTTACTTCAGTATGTTTATCATGTTTTATAAACCACATTTCCTTTGTTATCCAGGGTAAAGGAAAATAAAACATATCCTCTGTTAATCATTGCTTGATATTGATTAATACTTATTAGCTATTTAAGAAAGAAGCCACCAACAGTTCATTTTTTACGCACTTCTAATTATTTGCCAGCCAAAACCAGTATAGGTTTTAGAATACATTGCTAGAGTATCTAACTCCGAAGCCTTTACGATTTTTATAACGTGTGCTAACTTCTGCTTAAAATGTAGTAAAGCGATGATGTTGATCTCATTTCAATACCACATACACAGTATTGCATAGTAATGCACTGGCTTTTATAAGCCAGGAAACAGTACCAACTCACTAAACAGATCCATCAGGATAATTGAAGAACTCATTTCAAGAGAACTCCCATATGAAGGCAGAAATGTTAAAAGATGTTAAATTTTCTTTTTGTGTATTGTTGGCTCGCTTGATAAGCAGAAGCAAGTTTATACAGCTCTGCAGCTAGTGTAGAATGCTTAAGCAAGAAATCCATAACTTTTAATATGATGAGATTGTCCTGCTAGGAGAGATGGATTTTTTCCAATATCACTGCTAACAAACAAGTAGAGTTTCCTGTATCAGCACATTTCTGTTTCTACTCTGCAGCACACATGTGCTTCATTTAAAAACAATACATGGCTCAACATTTTTGGCATATTAAAAATGAGACAAGTACGTTAGACTAGTTGATGGACAGGTATCCTAACAGGTTTCTTTGGAGAATGAGTACAAAATCTTATCTAGATAGACACACTGACAAGGTTGGAAAAAAAGAGAGGGGAGGAAGTGTGAAGTTATTTGTGTTAACTTCCCTTCCAAGACTTAGTGGCAATGTTACTTACTGGAGTGACTGCTGGGTGGACAGATAATGTCACGCAGTGTCTTATTACATGATTTCAAACCCCTGTGCACAATCTCACTTGCTGCAGAAAACTTAAATATGTTTCAGGTAGGAGCTAAATAAAAGACATTACTTTTCATCTGCTTTTTCACTTAATGCTAATATAGTCACTTGTCAGTGGATGTAAAAGTAAAGGAGACAAGGGTTTATTTTTATACCTCACAGAACAGCAACTGGTGATTTCCCTTAGATCATTGCTTTTGTGTGTGCAGGCACTAAGCTTTTTTCTTTTAATATTTTAGACATACTTTATTTTTTATTCAAAACAGTTTTATCCCAACTCTGACAAACCAATATTGTCAGGTAAGGAGGTGTGATGTTTAAATGTTACTGGGTATTTTTTCTCATTATATCTTATGAATGTAGGTGGTGCATCTCATTAATCCTAGAGCTAATCACCAGGCTCACGTTATTCATTTCTTCGAAGGTTTGGCTGAAGACATGACTTTGTGGTTCACTTTAGAGGATTTATAGTGCATATATCTTGATGAGCCATCAATAGAGACGTGGAGCTGAACTGCTGCTCGGACAGGAGCTGCTCGGCAGCAGCACCTCTCTGCTCGGCTCCAAGTGCCCTTCCTGGAGAAAACCACATCCCAAAAACCATACAAGGTGTTCCACACACAGTGAACAAAAATGTGCTCTCACTCTAGATACTTTGCATTTTGTGTTCCGAAAAAACAGCATGGAGACCTGTGAAATCTCCATGAGAGACAACGTGAAGGTGAGGCGGACTCCAGCCTTCCTCCTGCACTGCAGCTCTGCATGCCTCAGCAGGTGAAGGGACCACTCGGTTTTCTTCTGGTGACCAAGTCCCTTTGAGGGATGTTCTGCAGAGTTACTGTTTTGGCTGTGATGAGTGGGCAGCAGCCACAGGAGCATCCTGTCAAGCCGTCAGCGTGGCACATGGCACAGCTGGGCGTGCCCTGACACCAGACCTAGTTGTAAGATGTGCAGGGTGGGAGAGACATTGCAGAAGGGAGCCCTGGGCCATGCAGGCATTGGAGAGCACAGCTCTTGTAACAAGGCGTAATTGAGACAGGTCTGCCTTGACTGGTGTTCAGCAGAAAGTGAAAGCAAGTTGCAAGGAGTGGCACTAGTGACCACAGGTAGCAGAGGGAGAGAGCACTGTCCCCTGTCACTTTCCTCTGGTGCACAGCATGGTCTGGCAGGGCAGACCTGGAGCCTTCATTCTGGTTAATTATCAGAATGTTGCCGCTTCACATCTTTGCTTTCTTTTTCAACTTCTTCCCTTTTCCTACCTAACCTCCCTTTGGTTTTCTCAAGTATGTACGCCTACTCAATTCAATTAGCCTTGGATACAGCACCAAGGCCTCAGATACCTGTAGTCATTATCCCAAGCACTTTTCATAAGAGTATGGATATTAGTCCCAAAGTCCTGGCAAAATTCCAGCTAAGCTAATGTATTTACAGTCTAACCTTCCCAAACGTATCTCACAGTTTTAAATGGGGCAGTTATTCTTCATTTTCTCTCCTTACTTTGCTGCGTAGAGTTTCTCGTAGAGTTAAACTTACTCTCCATGGCAGAATAATGCAGGATTTTTCAGTCTTACCCGCCTTGCAACATTTGGTATTTTTCTTTAAGCTGCTGCTTCTGGACTCCTGAGACTGCAAGAATCCTGGTTCCCAACCCCTCCCTTTTTTTAAAAGCAAGCTTCTAATCGTTGTGTAAAAAAGCTTAAAGCAGAAAGCTCCAAAACAACTGAAAGATGCAACTCGACATCTATTACTATCTTTAAAATATCCCGCAAATTTAAATTAATTCTTATGTTGTCTGAGTCCTGCCCCAGACACGTTCCCGCAGCTGGTGATGCCGGTGGTGCTGCAGAGACGGGTCTGAAAGCAGTTATGCCCACCTCTGCCCTGAGCCAACCTTCCACAAGCCCACTTCTGTTCCCAGTTATACCAGCAAGATCACTGGAGTTGCATGACTACAACTGCAGGCAGAATTTGACCCATATGTTTTGTGTGAACGGCAGGCCTGGGACCAAACCCTGCCCTCCTGCGCAATGCCAAAGGATTGCCAGAGGCGTACAAGTAGCAAGGCAGTCAATACACATACCTTTGTGTAATAGGGACAACCATTTTAAGACACTTTCTCAAGGTTTTGGCTTCCTGTGTTTTCCCTCCTGGCATGATGAGGGACTTGTTGCCCAGCCCCCGTCATACTGTTACAAGAGAGGTGCAGCAAAGCCCATGTAAAGGTGCCCAGCTCCCATGGTGTGCTGCCACATCCCCATGGTCCACTCAGCCCACCACTCACGTGGGGACATCCAGTATTTCTGTGGCTTGCCTAGAAGGAAGGAAACGTGCATGTTTCAGACTTCAGAGGAGTCAGACGTTTAACTCCTCCGCACTCAATTTGGTAGGTTTTCTTGCCAGCGAGATAATGGGGCATTTTGGGCATGATCCTTTTCTTCATATCCTTGGATCTGGAGATTAAACCAAGCAAGTTTAAATAGCATTTCATTTCATCTGCGGCATTATTTACCGGGGTCCTCTCATGACAGTCTCACAAACATTATTCATTAGTTCGCTCACCTATCTGTACCCCTACCCAGCTACCCAATATTCGAAGACAATCAGCAAATTAATGATTTCACATTTTCAGCCCATTAAATTATTTATTGCTGGTGTCAATAGAAAGTTTTTAAAAGGTAAAATATCTTTGTATATTGACTGCCAATTCTACATGGATGTAATGGCACCAGGCAGTGTACCACATCATGAAATAAAAATTAAATTGTAGTTGGGCTTTTAAATCAACTCAATTAAAATAAAGAGATTCTTGGCTTGATATAGGGAAATATTTGTATTTCCAATTCTATTTGTTAATACATTGACATATGTGCTATTTTTTAAATGTAGCACTAAGTGCACTTTCTGTCAATGCCATAGATTTTTTAATAGACTGAGAAAATGCATTTCATTTCTTCTTATTTTCCTTCAATACATCATTTGGTTCTGCTTTTTTGCCTGCATGAAATTCATTTTCTAATGGAAATATTTGTTTTGTAAATCAAATATGTATTATGCACAAAATGCAAAGCACAAATTAAATTATGTTAATGAAATGAAAGAGATATGAAATGCATATTTCATGGACAAAACATAACCTCAGCAAACAACCATTTCTTGATAAAATCTTTAAACACAATCTCATTCTGTGACAGACATATTGTTAAAGCAGATAGCACCTCATTTAAATGGTTTCCTTTAATATTAGTGCTTAGTATATAATTGTAAATAACTTTTGGGATGAAAAACCAATAATGAAATACTGTCTTTAATAGTTTGCTATTGATGTCAGCATAAAATTTGTAGTAGTTGAATATTGGAAATTGGGAGTGCGCACACATATAGTCAAAAGCTGTAAATGATTGCATATTTAAATAGAGCTGACTAAGGCAAAGATGTTATAGATATTAGTAATAGGCAGAAAATTATGCTGACCTAACATTATTTGACAAAACCCACTGTTTTAAATTATATATTGGTTACACTTAATGAATAATAGATTCTGTAGGTGTTGTTTCTCAGATCATAATTCTGATGACACTATATGTTGGAGACTTCTTAGTCATCCTTCTGACAATAAAGCAGGTAGAGCTCACAAAGGCCACCGAAACACAAAATTGTATTTATGGGTCTCCACCCTAGCCTACTCTTCTGCCGGACAAACATTTCCAAAGCTAGGAGCCAAAAACATATTCCAGGTTAACCCTGAACAAATACAATGCAAGAAAAAATCACTTGAAATAAATCTGGGGATTTCATGTAGGTTCTAGGTTGCTGTGCTCTCCTAAGCAGTAGAGTCATAATACAGATTCCACCGATTTGTTGGGTTTCATTATTGTTTTGCCATTGATGAAATTTGAAGGTTCAGCCCATATCTACGGCATGTATCTCTCTGTCCTCTCTACCTTGAGCATACATGAAATCAAGAACAGAAAGCTCTTGGTACATAAGCCAATACTTTCAGACATTTTAGGGCAGCAAAGAATGTATTAAAATCACCAAAGGGACATCTGTCTCTTCTCTACTATACTATTTTTATCAAAAATCCTGAGAAAGAGAAAGAACATGATGCACAGTTAAAAGAAAAAAACAGCACCAAAACTCAAATGATCATTAGAGAGCTGGGAGATGCCTGTAATCTAACAGGTGATAAGAAGACCAAAGCGCTTATTTGAATGTTGCTATTCTTTGTGTGAAAGCAGGAGAGCTATACATAATTAATTGGGATCTGCTTCATTTTCTGAAGGAGAACATATTTGGTTTTATATTAAGTATTACAGAAGACACTTAAGATTCAGGCACTGATACCTGATAATTGTTTATCATCTCCTTTCCTTCAGGAGGGGAGCAAGATCAATGGGAAAACCAGGACAGTGTTATCTGGAGGCCTTTGGCTTTTAAGTCACTTTGGTTTTAGGTCTTAGCCTGGTATAACTGCCCCTAGGCTGGCTAGCAACTCGTTTCATCTTTGTAGTGGATGATAAAGTATCTGCACTGATTTGTTTAGAGATATCAGCTGTTGCCTTTGACAGCAACAGTAACAGTGCAAAAATCGTAGAAATCCTCTGAACCTTCTTGGAGAAGCTCAGACACTCATGCTACATCCAGGCATAATGTAGGACCCACCGTGCAAATGGTGCAGAGGATCATGAGTGAAGCCATAGCTGGGATGGAGCATCCCGAGCGATGCAGTGCGCAGGATGCCTGGGACAGAATGGAGCATTGCTCATGGGAGCCTGGACATGGTCAGAGACAGACTGGTTAAGAGTCAGCTCAGAAGAGACTGCAATAAAAGGTACAGAAAAATCCATTAAAAGCACAAGCCTGAGTTGACTCCCAACTAATAAAATATATTAATCCCCCACCCTGGGAGGGGGCTGCCTTCTCCTGCTGTTCCTGCGCAGCCCACAGCTATGAGAATTGTGCTGCACCACTGCACTGCCTGAGCTTTCCCATCCCCAAACAGCACCTCCAGGCGAGAGAGTACCCCAAAAATGACAGAGGAGCAGATTGCCCCCATGCTGTGCCTCTCTCCACCGGTTGTGCTCCTCCAGCATCTCCCTCCACCAGCAGTTCAGTTCAACCTCTGCTGCTGCTGAGGATGTTTCTCCAAGAAGGGAGGCTTCATGCATCCTCTGCATGCTGTCAGCCATTGCAGTCGAGATAACTTTCCACTTTGGTCTGAGGTATAGACAGGCTTTTCAGTGCCTTTAGTAATTTTCCCAACAGCCTTGATATCAAATACATAACTCTCAGATAAGCTTGGCAATAAATACATATAGCAAACACAGTAAGGCAACACAACAGCAAAGAGCTGTGTGACTAAAGAGGAGCTCTCCCCCACAGTTCCCCGTCCCTACAATAAACTATTTATTAATCATACCTGCCCTATTTCCCTCCATCACAGGCATCTCAGCACCATGATGGATTAGCGCGGACACAGGAATGCAGCACCCCTTTTGTGAGTAAAACAGGTGACCACTTGTGCACCCTTCATAGCAGGACAGCCACAGAACCTGCACAGCGCTCCCAGAAATGGGTGGGCTTTTATCAGTTGCATGGTATGATCTTGTACAGGGACAGGGTACAAAGGCTGTTGAGGTATTAAAAGAAGAGGACAGCAGAATGTCTGAATGCGATTAACAGTATAGCCTTCTTTTACTTCTGGCATAACAAAAAAATTCAACGAAAATAAACAGTCCAGCTGTGTGAATCTTAGCTCCTTTTGAACCAGGCCATCAAACTGTCTCTCTGCCATAAAGTAAAAACCTTCCAAACACTTGTAGAATCTCCAGACTTGGCAATTTCCCCAGGATAACCCAGCAAATTTCAGGGGAGCGGGGGGGGGGGTGGGGGGGGTGGGGGGCGGGGGGTGGGGCGGGGGGGGCAAGTATCTGATGTATCATAAAATACTGGAATATTATCCCAAACAAAGGCCAAAAAGTTCTCCAGAGGGAGAATCCAAAGCCAGATCTCCAGATATTTAGAGCTGGAGGAAGGGTTTCCTTGCAGTGTGTTGAGGAATTCTCCTTGGCAGTTCACAAAGCCATTCGACTGGAGCACAATAATGCAGAGAAGGCTTGCTAGGGGAGAAAATGTCATGGAGGAGTGGCAGGATTTGGGAGCATGGCTATAACAGATCTTGAAGGCCATGGAGTAAAGTCTCCAGCTATTGAAGGCAACTGTGTCACTGCAGTTTTGCTGGTGTGGTATTAGTAGCCATCCCCATCTGGTCAAACCAGGCTGGGTACATCCCCGTGCCGTAAAACTAATTCCAGTCTTCCTATATGTTTTTTGAGTAGAAACCATGGGACAGATGCTATTCTCAGTCAATGGAGTTATGGATATATAAATCAGAGTAAAATCTAGTCGCTAACATTTCTGTTGTGTACATACCACCTATAGAAGAGTAATGGATGCTAAATCTAAATTGTGCTTCCTACATTTATTTCATAGGAAATACAATTTTTTATCCATTTTATCAATTTTCTAAAATGAATCTTTCCCTTTTTCATTATCAAATTTCGATCTCATATCATTTCCAGCACCACCCCAAGCCATTCTGGAGTTCTCGTTTACATCACTAGAGATTAATATTAGGTGTTTGTAAAAGGAGGATATTAGCTTCTCCCTTATATCTGTCAAAATTAATAACTTCTCTATCACAGATAACTCCAGGTCAATATTAGATTCACAGATGTGGCCAGGAATAAAATGTATGGAAATATAATATCTCATTTATAAGTATCCAAAAAGGAAAAAGAAAAAAAATAAAAGAAAAAAAAGGAAGTGTTTTCATTATTGAAATTTAGACTGCAAATGCTCAAAAGGTCAAAAGACTTTGAGGGCTGAACATATCTGCCATATGGCCTTAGCCTTTCAAATAGAAAACAAATTGGAGGTCAGCCCAGGGGAGAAGAGTGAAGTGAATTTTCTACAAACAGGGCAAAGGAAGGGATCAGGATCCTCTCCACATTGTGTGTATGCTTCTATCTAAACGTACATCGTGGCCAGAAGAAGGGCTCCAGACATAAATGTTTGTACAATGATTGATGTAAATACTTGGGTGATGATTGATAATGGTTATGTCTGGCAGATGTCCACCTCCTGAACGACTGATCCAACACGGTACCTCCTGATGTTGCACTGATTTAAAGGGAATAGCATGTTCAAAGTGATCATATTGCAGCAAGAATATCCTGTGCTCTTGGACCAGCAGAGATGATGTTGATTATATTTGTTAATGGACCATACTGTTGTCTCCTAAAATGTACTGATTTAAGAGCATTAGCAGACACAAAGCCCGTCTGTGGCGCAGCAAAGGTAATGCAGATCTTGGCCATCTCCCATGGAGCACTCCTGACTTACAGGACTTTCTCCAACTCCTGGCATTTTTAGGAGTTGCATCAGAGACATGCTTAAATGTTAAACTGCACTCTTCGCATTGGACTTCAACACTTCTGTTTGATTCCCTAAATACAGACTGGGCAGGTTAACTTCCAGATTTCTGATGTGAAAATAATTCTCTTAATTTTGGCTGACTTTACTGGCTTCCCACCTGCCTGTCCCTGTCTCACCGCCACAACCATGCCACAGAGGCAGGGGCTCAACGGCTTGCACGCAGAGCGTGGGCCCAAGAGACGAAGAGAAAAAGCGAGTTGACAATGTGAGATCTATTTTTTACATAGGTTTCAAGGGAGAAGGTGAGATAAATACATGCTGTGGGAATACAACAGAGGAGAAGCTGTATGAGTTATGCTTTCAGAAGTAAATAACACAGGAGCCAGTGATTTAAAGGCTGTTAAATGAATTTTACCAACTACTATGTTCACTGTGATCAAAATTATATCACTGATGTTCTTACTAATATATCCCATTTGGCTCAATAATCTTTTATTTGTAATTACAGGTGAAGAGGTCATTTTAAAAAAGCCTGCAATGGGCTTTAAAGAGTTATGCTGCTTTCATTTTGTGTTTATAAGCAATTGAGGATAGAGGATAAAATTAACTAATGCTACTTTCTATGAGAAAAATATTAAAATGTCCTCAGTTCATATCCTCATTTGCCCAAAGGAGTTTTTCCTATAGCTCTTCTTTAACCGCTGTCTTTGCGCACTGGCTGCTCCCTGCAGCTGGTCGGGCAGCATGGCACTGGCCACCAACCTGCTGATGGGGAAACATCATCTCTTCCCCTTTTCTTCCTCAGCTCCTCAAACTCTGGATGACCCACAGTAAAATCCTTTTAACAAGGCTTTGTTCCTCACCGACCCAGTTAAAACTTTGCAAAAATAAACAAGAGCCGTTCTTTGTTTTTCCTGCGGCTTTGGGATCTGTTTCAAGCATGGAAAGAAGCAGCCCTACCTGGGCGTAAGGCACGGGGAAGGGAAAGCAAAACAGCTGGCTGGGGAAAAGCAATGCCTGTAACAGGACTTCCAGGGAGGGACATTTATATCCCTCTATTTTCTTGTTGGGTGTCTTATGCTGCAGTCCACATGCCCTCTCTGTCCTTCTCCACCCAGAGCAAAGCTCTGGGCACGGCAAGGCACCGGAGGTGGTGTAAACATGGGGTGTAAATGCTGTTCACCTCCATGAACTGCCACTTGTCTCCTTGTCTTCTTCATGCTGATACTATTTTCACAAAGGACCACATTTCTGCAAATTTAAAATAAAAATCCTCAGGCTTTAATATTTCCAAGTTGTGTTGTGAAACCCTCTTCACCAGTCAAACAAATGTTGAAGTGTCAAGTGAACGCACGGTGGCTGGTGCCCAGGACCTCAGGGCCGGGTACCTACTGGTCAACTCTTAGCACCAGAACAGGCGGCACCACTCACTCTGAAGGCCCCTTTTGAATAGGCACATTCTTCCTTCTAAGCATCATATATACAAAAAGATATGTCTTTATAAAGGAAAGCATTCCCTGACCCATCTCACCACATTTCAGTTTGAAGTGCTGTTTGTCATCACTAAGCACTACTCTCCCAGCCAATGAGTGGTATTTCTCCCTGGAGTTGCTCTCTGCTTTAATAGGGTGTGAATACCTGAAACAGCTACGGTGCACTATTAATTGTTATTCATGCTTGGCTCCTAGCAAGGAAAAACAAAAGCTGCCACGTGAACTTTTCTACTTCAAGATGATACCAACACGTATAATATTTCAAAAGATGGGGAAAATATCTTTGTGACCTAACCTAGCTGAACTCACAAAAACAAAGACATCTCCTCCATTGGGAAGAGTAAAGTATTGAAATGGGACTTGGAGAAGATCAATTAATCAGCCCATTCCCTCATGTACAAACACAACCCTTAGACCTCAGTTCTGAGAGGCTTACACATATCTCTGCAAAGACATTCCCCACTTTTAGTTGTTTTTCTTAACAGAAATTAGGAAGAGAAAAAATGTGTTGTCCCTTCAGTCTCAATCAGCTTCAAAGACTGGGTTAGGGTTGGGGGCCTCCAAGTCTAACCTCAGTGCTGGGAAGGAGGGTCAGAGGACTAAAAAGGAGGAGGAAGAGGGGAAGAAGGAGGAGGAAGGCTGATGCTGCAGTGAGATCAGGGCAGGGAGGGCCTCCCAATCGAGCAAGGTAGTGATGGAGAAAGAGGAGCCTACAAAGAAGGTATGCAGCGCAGTGCATTGCAGGTCATTTTTGACGGGGGTTTTGGAAAGAGCAGTTGCAACCAACTCTGCTTCCTGGGCAGCCCGGAGAGGACCTGGGGCAGGGGAGTCAGGGAGCAGACACCCAGGCATCCCTCGGGGCTGTTTACAGGACTGGCAGATGGAAGTTCAGCAACCAGTGAGTATATTCTGGCCATGAGTATGTGGAAGATTCAACACAGAAAAATGCTTCTAGCCATCAGAACAGGGAGATTTTGAAATATCCTTCCAAGATAATCAGTTTTAAGATGCCACCTGTGCAGTTTATCGTGAGTTTAGGCTAACATTCTTGTAATACCAGGACCAGAGATTCCTTCTTGCTCTGTCTTCTTCTGGAGGAAAAAAAAAAAAAGGAAAAAGACAAAAAAACCCACAATAATCTTCAACAAGTGAAATGTATTTTTGGTGCATTTGATGGACATTGCCATACAGGGCTGGGCGGGAGCTTTAAAAAAAAACAAAAAGTCTGCAAATATTCATTCACATTTTAAAATGAATTTACTGCAACCACGTTGATTTTCTCCCGGGATTTGCTTTCTGCACACTTTTGAGCAATCAAGTTTTACTGGGCAAATGTTTGCACAAGACAAATTTCAAAATTGCATGCAGAGACAGAATTTTTTGTGTTTTCATGCCAGACATGCTTGTAGGCTTCTCCAATGAGCAGGCAGAAACAATATCATGTGATTTATCTGACCCATCACAACCAACCCACATACCTTGACTAACGAAGATCAGACACCCACAGTTGTTTGTGATCAAGACACAGAGTTGTTTTTTTAATTACAAAGCTATCCATCAGTAATTTCAAATAATAAGTAAATTGGAGGGAATTGTGATCTGTCTCCAGATAGTCTGTGAGCAGAGAAAGCAGCTAAATTTGTTGAATAAATTATTCATTATGGATTATTCGCTCAGCTCTACGGCAATAGCAGTGACATTGTTTAATTTAATAGCACATTAAGGGATCTTTTTCCTTACACAAATGAGTGCATTGCTCCCAGCAAGTTGACTCTTGAAGATGCAATACTGGAAACCTGTAAGAACAGCTACCCCTGTCCAAGGTTTCAATTAGGTTTTGAGCAGGGAAGACCTTCGTAATACACCACTGACAATATTTGGCTAAAGTACTTCTGTGGGGATACAGACTTGCTTGACAGAATATGGAACTATGTATGTCCTGTAAAAAAAAATAGAAACCAAGCACATGGGTTTGTTTTCTTCACTGAGAAATTGACTGTGCTTTGAGATGGATCTGAAAATCCCAAAGCCAAAAGAAACTAACTTTTATTCAGATTTTATTTGTTCCCGGAGAGGCAAGTGCATTTTATCTGAGCCCCGTACTTCTTTATCTTCCACTGCAAAAGTCTAGCGGCTCCTCTTCCCATCCCCAGCTATGCTGGAGCCCAAAACTCAAAGTCAAACTCAAGAACAGTGAAATTCTGCCAAGCAAACCAAGCCTTTCTGAACAGCCACTGCAGGAACACCAGTTCTGTAGATTTTGTTGATCATCTTGATTCTCCCTGAAGACCATATAAAGGATGATGAATATTTTTATAGCTTATTTACAACTACCTGTGGAGGAAACCTCTCTGGTAACTTTTTTTCCTCTGAAAAATTAAGATCTCAAAGTCCCAAGGACCTACCACACAAACAGCTGCAAAACATTGTAATGACCTGGCCCTGGCCATATTCTTCGATCTCTTTTTCAGATGTGACCCATCCAGACTCTCGCTCTCCATGATGCCCAGGGCTGACAGAGCGCAGGGAGCACTGGGCTGACCCACACTCTCAGCGCTGCCCATGGATGCACACAGCCATGTCTTGGCTGCCTCCATCCCCTCTAACACAGGCACGACTGCTGTCCTTCAGTGGAGACCCAGCACATCCTTCCAGCACAGCACCAAAGTAATTTTTTTCTTGGGTCTAATGGGGCCCATGGAAGTGAGGGTTGGGGACTGGCAAGCCACGGGCAGGTGGGAGAGGCTGAGGCTCGAGCTGTTAGAAACCCTCATGCCAAAAAATGTGATGTTTGTGGGACCTTGACTGCGAGTGCCACACACAAAGACGGGGCTCTCCTCATTGCAAGTAAATTAGTTTTCTGCCACTGATGAGAGCAGAAAAGAAAATAAATAACATATATCTTTCATTTAGGTTAAGAAGAGCTGAAAAAAAAATAGTGAATGAATACATCGGTAGGATTGTGTCGCCCATTCATCGATGTGAAATGTCATACCCTGAAATATCCTGATTCTGGCCCAAATACGTGGAGAAACACAGGCACGTGCAGAGATCCCTGATCTGCTCTGATTTATCTCCTCTGTGCTTTTTGACGCTGCGCTTTTTTAAAACAGGGCTTCCCCGGAGTAATGACCTGCAGGTAGCAGGTACAGTGTCACCTCCCAGGCAATCTGTTACAACAGACAAGAAACAGATTTCTCAGCCCTAACAGACGCCTCTCCAGCACAGTGCATTTCCCACTGGCCACCTCCAGCGCCCATGCTGCTGCAGAGCAGGCAGTGCCTCGGTGTCACCACGCTTCACCACACCAAAAGTGAGGGGAGCAACAGTCCTGGCAGAAAGGGCCCCATGCAGCAAGGACAGGCACTCAAACACATGATTAAGAAAGATCGTGACCATTTGTGCTCTATCAGATCCTCAAAGTATATTCCCCTTCTCTCATAATTTATTTTTTTTTTCAGCTGCCATTATAACTCAGTGTTGAAAACAAGGTGTAAAACCTGTAGTGGCCAGTTTAGGGCTCAAATCTCTGTTGTTTATGTATATACATATACTATATATCTACAAATACTGTATAGATTCCTGGCCATTCACTTTCTGCACCGTATTACAGCTATAAAACAGAAAGATGAGTGTGGTCAGGGAGTAAAAAACTAAAGAAAAGAAACAAGGCACCTACAAATACCAAAATATTGGAGAAAAGAGAGAGCAACGCCACGCAAATCCTTTGAGTCAGAGCAGTCAGAGCAACTTCACTGAGCCAGCAGCAGGTACAAGAGGAATCCATCCAGGCAGCTGCAGGCCTTTCTCCTTCCCTCCTTTGGTACAACTATTTATATCCCTTTCTTCATGTATGTATTTAATATCCTATATATTACATATTTATATGTTAAGCTACAATATTGCATTCATTTTAGCCTATCTGCAGGCAAGTTGCCCTGTTATGCCTCTAAGTATCTATACCATATCATTCTGCCTATAACCTTAAAATTGAAATGCCATGTCATATTTTCTACCATCAGTAGCAAGTGTTATCTTACCTTACATTCTATTATATCATTGTACTTTCCTCCCTGCTTGATAAGCTGTCAATATTGTTTTGGCATGAGAAATTTCCATCTCATGCATCAGATGATCTCCATGACCTTTAAGCGAGTTGCCAGTAAGATAATTTACTCACACTGTTGTGACAAAATAATATCTCTTCTGTTCGGGTCACATGACTTGATCATTACATGATTTTTCCCAAAATTATTAAATTTTGTACGTTTTAGGGGTGGAAGACCTCTGTAGAAAATTGAAATTACTAGATTGCTTATCACTTCAGTTAACTACAAAGAGTTAAAAAGGCTACTTGCCATTGTTTCGCTCAAGGAGCACGTCCTGAATTCCCACACTACACATAACTCTCTTTTTTAACTTCAGCCTCTTTTTTTTTTTACTTTTTTTTTCTTTAACTGCTCAGCCTTTTGCAAGGAATGTTTTAATACAATTGTCTTTGCAGTGTCTTGTATTAGCAGGAGGATGTGATCACAAATATCACATCCTTTTGGCATCTTTTTGGCTCTCTGCGCATAACAAAAATGTCAAACAGATTTTAATGAAAGGCTGCATGCTTGTGGGTATTGACAGTTTGACATAGAATCCTAATTTTCAGATGTCTTGTTCTTACTGTTTTTAACACACAAATACTTGCAGTATAAGAGCAAGGCACCACAACCACGGAGAGCCAGTATTTATATACCGTCCTCCTATTCTCAATGGGCTCCACTCAGCAACATGCCCAATTTCTGTGGTTTTTGGCCTGAGAGTTTTTGCGGCTCGGCTGCAATCATGTTTAATCCCAATTTAGAAACCAAATTATTTCTTTTCCTCACCCACAGAGCCTGGGCTCCCGCCACTGCTGCACCCTCATGGGGTGTGGGCAGGGGGCAGCGGGGTAGCCCCAGCCAGGGATGGGGCACAGCAGAGGGATTTGGAGATGACAGGGGGGGCCACAGATGTCCCCACAGGGAAATGCGCCCCGTCTGCTCTCATGTTTCAGGCCAGCTTCATGGGCTGCAGGGCCCACCCCATGAAGGACAGCAGGGACCAGGAGGGGTCACTGCACCAGGTGTCCCTCAAGGAACCCATGCATAGGGAATGCACATGCATATATATTCGTATTTATTTATTTAACTGCAGTTGGGCTTCCTCCTCCTGCACTCTCTGTGCTGGAATGAGTGACAGCTCTTTGTTTTTCTGTAGAGAAAATGTCAAGACTTCAGAAAAGGGGCGTGTGGCTCCCTCCATCATTTCACTTGACTACTTCCTATCTCAGGCACCCTGCACCGTTATCATCGGCTACTTCTGTACATAAGTAAGGGAACATCAGAGCATCTGTTTATTCGATATCGGAGAATAATAAAACTGAAAATTAGAGCTGAATGGCATCAGGAAAATCCACTGGGTAAGATACTCTCCAAAGTTTTTCACAAGCCAAAGTTTAAGGTGGCCATTATCTTTGCCAGCTTTAAAATACTTCATGGCCGTGGACTCCACCAGGTCTTCCCCTTGCACCATTAGAGACGGGTGGCTCAGCTTCAGGACTTCCCTCCCTCCCACAGCGGTAGGACAGAACAGCTCTTCCTGAGCATCTCTCCTTGGAAGTGCCCCATTCTCCCCGTACGCTATGCTGATTATCCTCTGTAGTAACAGGACCTCCCAGCTTTGCGTGGTGAGCAAGTTTCATCAGCACATTCCCTTGTCCTCAAGATAGGTCAGAGGCCGATCCTGAGAGGCAACCGTTGGCTTCTCCCTAGACCGGCACTTCGTCTTTCAGCATGACCCAGCCCCGTCTCCCTCCCCTATCTTGCTGTTCAGGTACTTATCTTGTCTTAATAATTTCCCATGTGGCACTGTATCAAATACTTTACTGTGAGAGATGAGATCTACTTCATTTCTTTTATCTAGAAAATCAATGATTTTATCAAAGCAAGATATCAGGTTCGTCTGGCGTAATCTACGCTTGATAAAGCTATGCAGCATTTTAGACCATTTTTGCAATTACTTCTTTGCTTATTATTTCTTCAAAACTGTGTTCCAAGCTTTGCACCGGGCAGATCAGCTCAGCAGCCTTGATGTCATGGCTCCAGCTCTGCTTTGCTGCACAGCCACGTGACCCCAAACTGCTCCTGTGAGGGCCACCTTCCTCATACCCTTTCATGTACTCAGAAAAAAAAAAAAGTGATATGAACCACTTTTTTTTTTTATATTAATTACTGATTATTTTATTTAATGGGGTCTCATTCATCTAAGGCTGTCCCGTATCTCATGCCTCCATCACCTTCTCTATCATTCTCCTCTATATGTGCAAGTTAGATGATCTAAGTTAGCCTTGGGACATGATCTTTGTACTGAACCTACCACAGAGTCACAACTCCAGAGAACAGGACACGAGCTCAGCTGGGCTTCAGAAACCTAAGCAAACGCTACTATTTTTTTTAAGGCAATTTAACAAAGTTAAAGCATCACTGTGAAACTCTCGCTGCATCTCTGCAAATAACACCAAAGAGAACGGATCAATGTAATGCCCTATTGACAAAGTCTGAACTATAATACATATATTTTGTACATTTTTATTGTGTTCATGTATGTTGATTCATAGCTGTTTTATCAATAAAAAACCACTGCACAAAGTTTTATACTATAACCGTCACCAAAAATTATTTATTGCTAGGATAATAACAAATTTTATGTGGACAGAGATCCTTTGTGGTAAGATGTTGAACTATAAAGAGACAGACAGAATTTCCTGCTCTATACAGCACTGGCCTAAGGAAAGCTGCTAATTTCCATCCACTGTATAGAGTCCTCAGGTGTGCACACATGTATCTGTATGCCCATACTCATGAAGGTCGCATAGACATTTGCATCACATATTTATAAAACTATTTCCTCCTAAAAAAAAAGATGTTAAAAGGCCTATGACATGCTTAAAACAAGACAGATTTCAGAACCATGAAGTTAAACACTTATCAAACTTGGAAGCCATTAATAGCCTCTCATCAATTATATCTCAGAAACAATTACAAAGGGCCCAATACTGCAGCCCTTCATTGAGCAGCTCTCCCCTCGAGGTCATTGAGAGGGTTGCTCAATGAAGAGCTGCAGAGTTTGGCCCAAACTTAACAATTTACGTGTTGCAGTGTCTATTTTTACAGCAAGGCTTTCATGCAAGAGGTCCTGGCAAGGCAGGACCCTCCCCAGCAGCGTGGCTGCCAAGCCCAGGGACCAGAAAGCCATTCCTTTCTGTCTGTATTAGTACACAAACAAAACAGCAGAACTTTTTCTTGCCTGTACAGAATAGTTGGGGTTAAGGTACAAAGCATGCAAAAATAAACCCCTCAGAATATTTATTAAAATCTGTTTGATTAAATTTACCAAAATGTACTACAAACTTCCAAAGGGAAAAAGCCTCAACTTTTGAATGTAAAAAAGATGTAAATATATTCCTGGTAAACCTGACCTTTGTATGCTATACAAAATGACTATAGTCTTGTGTTTCAAAGATATTCTTCCTTGAAAAATATCCATTGTTATGGCATTTCCTTGTCTAAGTAGAAATAACAGAGGTTATGCTTCAGCTGTACACAACAATATTATTTCTTTTAATATATAAATGTGCCAAAAGGTACGTATATAAAGAACACTGATAGAGTTCCTGGAGCTGTTCTCTGCTTCCTATTGTTACAAACAATAATTTGAGGAGAGGAGAAAAAAAATCCCACAAAGAAGGATTTCAGCTTAACATGAGCAATACTCCTCCTGCACATCTTTCCTTTTATGCAGTTTTGTTTCAGTGATTTGAGCATGTTCTAATTTTGTCATTCAAGCCATCTGACTTTCACTGCTCTATACAAACAAAACCTAATTTAGTCTGAGATGTTTTAAGTCATAACAATGACGGATGGCCAAGGTTCAGGTGTGCTAGAATATTTAAATACCTAGTCTATATTTTCCTGATATAAAGACAGGCAGCTTTTTGTACTCTGATTAATTATGATTTTGTGTCTGAAAAAAATAGCTCTTTCTATTCTACATTATTAATTGGTTATTTAATTAGGGATTCTGGTAGCTTCAGATGTTGGGTAGCTAAAATTGTGCTGTGGTTTAAAAAAAAAAAAAAAAAAGACTAGCTCCATACTGTTGCCTTTTTGTATCTTATGAAGGTCACAATAAGATGTGATTGTTTGGCACAGCAGCAGTGAATTATGCCACCCAGACAAGCTTTTAACCTATGTGCCTTCACTCTGAGTGAGACACACAGGGATGTGCTCTCTTTAAACAGTTCTCTATTGAAGAGGATTCAATCACCATAATGAATCTGAGGCCAGGCAGCAATCTTCTTCACTGAAAGAATTTCTAAAAGATTGTAGAATTTGTAAAACGAACAGCTCACAGACTAAATGGCTGTGTGGGTGAATCAATTATTGCAGGGCTCGCAGTAGTCATAATATTTAGTACATATCATAGAGTGTTTCAGGTACAATAAGATATGCTAGTTTTTTCCCATTCCTGCTTGAAAGTGGTATGTGCTCCACCAACTTAGTCAATCTTCAGGATCTAGTTAGAACTAGTATTAAGTCAATAAAAAAATCATCTGCAGCTGCAGTGCATGTACCAGGATCCGAGGGACTCACATTGCTAAACAGCAATGGTATTAAAACGTACATCACTGAGCCACTCATCACATGATGTATCATGAAACACAAAACACATCAAGGGCTGAAATATTTTTAGAAGTAGAGTAGGGCCAATGCTGAACAGCTTCCTTATTAATACAATAATTATTTTATTTTGACAGCACCATTTATAACCATATAGTCTGTGTCCAGCTACCCGTTTTTCCATTAATCAATGGATTTGAAGACAACTGTCATAATTTCATTTTATTATGACTTATAGGTTCATTGCAGTTCACTTAGAAGTTGCAATGAGCAAGACCCTGGTGGGCAAGAACTGGACCTTTGTGGGCTGCCAAGCGCTTGCGCCTGGCACTGGCCTGGATGGCAGCAATCAGCCATGCCCTGAGCAGTGCCAGGGGGGAGCGGGGGCACGTGGGACAAGCTGGAATGCCAAGGCGGGCAGCAGGGCAGGCTGGCCGCGGAAGAGGAGGTGCCGAGGACATGCTGGTGGATTAAATAGCTGGATGGGCACTTCGGGTTGCGAGTAGGACATGCAAACCCTCCGGTTCACAGTGGGAGGGTGCTGGGATGCTGTGGGAGAAAATGGGAAGGGCACGATTCAGTCTTGAGAAAGGAAATATTTCTGATGAAATAACAAGCCTTGATGGCACCAGTGTATAGATCCAAAGAACCTGAGGACGCTTCTCAAACCTCTAGCCTGGCCACGAGTTTGCAGCACCCACACTGCACCCAGCCACCTCTGAGCGAACGGGGACCTCCTGCAGGTGGCTCTGCAGTTTGGCCATGTCGAAGCCGAGTCACCATGTCACGAAGCCATGTCAGAAACCACCAAATACACTTTCACGTTGCCTACAACCTCCCCTAAAACGCATAGGGCTAGATGGCAAACAGGGTGTCCCTTTAATGAAACTACAACATATTAAAAATTATTACAGCTTCGTCTTTTCAGGTTTTAGACAATGTAATGTGATTTATTCAAAGAAATGCTGATGATTAGACATTAAATGGCACTAAATATTCCACTTCCTCTGCGCTGCCTGATAAACTGGTTTCATTAACATTATAAGTAACAAAAGTTTCCATTTCAGTCGGCCCATTTTGTTTTCCTCACGATCTAAGTTGCAGCTGCACAGCACTATATTACAGGGACCTCGCAGAGCGGCAGCTTTGGGCTCTCCATCACTCCCCACGGTTAAAGGGACCGAGCCGGCTGCAGGCAGCACATGCAGGGCCATCCCAGCTCAGCATCCCAGCTCTCCCCCACCACGGGCCCCCAGGGGCCACCGGCAGCACCCTCCTTTCCCAAGCCAAGCCAGCACCTCTTCTTCCTGGTCCCCAGCTTGCGAGGGACAGCCCCATGGCAGGTTCAGGGTGCTCATCCCCTCGTGCTGGCACAAGCATTCCAACTCCACCGACATAGCCATCACTTTTTTTTCCTCAAGAGATTTTTCTTTAGCCGCAAAGTCTCTCCCTATTAAATCATGTGCCTCAGCCTTAAGTGCGGGTTAACACTGTGCCCTGAGTGGAAGCTCCTATATTTGTCAAGGATACCACCATGATTTATCTCTGCCAGCCCTATAGAGGAACTCATGTCTGGATATACAGTGCCTCTACATAATTTCCAAATTCAGCTGTTCTGTCTGCTCCCTCAGAGACCTCACTTGGGGTCTAAACTGCTGGAATTACCAATTCAGGCCCTTATTTGAGGCCCCGTCCAGAGTGTTGCAGCCCCACAGTGCCAGGTAGGGATGCTCTCGCATGGTACCCTCCTGACACGCTGCGGCTCGCCTGGCCCTTCCCCCAGCCTTCGGTCATGTCCGCTTTCTTTCAGGGAAAACTTCCCTTTGCCATAAGCCACAGCAACACTTCTTGAAACTAAGACGCTAGCCAATGCTCCAATATTTAATAAAACCTCACTCCTGTCCTCGGGCACCGCTGCCAGCTCAGGGTGGTCCTGGCTGTATTGGGGGGGGGGGGGGGCGGTGCAGAGGGGGGTTAGGGGTTGGTCCAACCACCTCCCATTGCTCGCTATGCAGGAGAAAACAAATCTGCACCCACAAAACGCTGATTCAACAAGGCAAAGCAGCCCAACTTGCTCGGTGTAAATCTGGAACAACTCCAAGCACAGCAATAGGCTTGCTCCAGATTTACCGTTGTGTATCCAAGTGCTGAATTTGGCCACCATCCCATGGGATGAGCATCAGTCCTCACCCCTTCCCCCTGAGAGCACCAAGCCTGGGCGCCACGTCCGTTCCTCCTCCCATGTCTTGGGTAGTGTCTCCACACACACACAGAGATATTTAGATAGCTATATATTATTGTTTATGTAAAGCCATAGCTTTCCCTTGATTGCAAGGCATGGTGGGGCTGCTGATGAGGTTTGCTGTTGACATTTCTGCATTAGCTGGCTTTTGTCAATCCTGGCAGGCTGAGAAATTCTATCTTAAGGGCTGTTCTTTATTAAATTTGCAAGATACAAAACTGTGACTGACTCTTTTCTTTGGTGAATGTATAAATAATAAATCTAGATCACTAAAAATAACAATTAAAATATTGCTCAAATTTAAAAGCAAAAAAAAAAAACCTGATAATTTTCAGAGCGCTTCGCGAGGGCTGCGAGAGCAGGCAGGGGCAGTGGGCAGCGTCCCTCCTCGAGGGCTTTTGACAGCTGTCAATATTCAAAGTACTCGAGGAGGGGGACAGGGTTGGGGAAAAAAGAGTGCGCCTGAGCCGAGCCGCTATGTGTTTTAGCAAACTTTGTCACAGAGTCTTTTATACAACTCCTTTATGCAGGATCTGTGACATAATTCCTATTTTTTTCCACCAGCCATTATATATGATAAATAAAACAATGCACTGAAAACACTGAAATCTCTCATCAATGTCTTTGTGAAAAGGGCTCAGATAAATGAGTCTTGGAATCAAAGGCAGATTACATGACTGACCATGTATCATCCTCTATGTATTGAACATAGTCTTTGTAAAGATAGAGCGGTAATAAAAAGTGGTATTGTGTGCTGTGAAAGGCTGTGTGGGTCTGTGCATGACTAATCTGTCTTTCTGCATTATTTTATTCAATCTTCTCTGACTTTATGCCTTTGACATTTTTGCTACACTCAGTAAATTTGAGTGAATAGGCAATTTTAAAGAATTTTTATAGGGCTTCAGAGAAGTCATACGCAGACTGTATCTTTGTTCAGATTTAACAGTTTAAATATTTCCTTTGTCTAGGATGCAGAGTAATCTTTAGGCAGAGGAGAAGAGGGGGATGGGGTAGGAAATGCCTAAACCTCCCTTAATATTTTGGCAACCTTTTGGCGGAGCTGGCGGTGGGAGCAGCGCGGCGGGGCCGAGCGCGGTGGGCGCGGGGTGCCCCGGGGAGCGGGGGTGCCGCCGCCGGATCGGGCCCCGGCACGGCGGCCAGCCGGGCTGCGCTCAACTTTGCCGCCTCCGCCGAAGGGCTGCGGGAATACCGGCTCCCTCCATGCAACTCAAGTGGGAAGCAGATGAAATGTTTAAAGGGCTATTGTGAATATAGGCTTAAATATGATCCTCTTGCATCAGCCAATTTCTCTGACAAGATATTGCAAGGGTTGCTGTTTCTTAGTAAATAATGATTTTATTGCATCTCTTTAATGAACTGATAACGTGATACACAGTAAATTATCTGCATCTATAACATTACTGAGGATAAGCAGCATGGTTTTAGTAATTTATACCACAGAGAGACATGCATTATAAAAATAGGAAAATTATTTCCTTTGTTAAATTGTGCAGAAGTCTTTACCTGAGGAACACCAGACAGATTAATCTCCGGAGATCCACTCGCTTGTATTTAAGCTGTTGAACTGTTCGCTGTTTTTTCCTCAGAACAGTTGAAAAAAACATTTTGTGAGCCAGAATTGACACTGTGGGTATTGTTGCTGCTCATACAAGTTATTAAAATAATTACTAAGCTATTTTGAGGTAACTTGAAGCTTTCTTTAAAACTTAAATCCGAATCTGAAGGAATTAGCGTAAATGATTTGCATTGATGAAAACTGAAGTATTGCAGACAGCTCACCCGGGCACCTCCTGGCAACGCAGCCTCAGTCACTCACCTCACCCCCGGGTGCTCGCTTGGCCCCAGCAGGGACTGAGGTGGAGATTGCTAGGTGGGACAGATTTTGGCAGCAGAAACTGGGGGATGCCATGGGTTAGAGAAGCCATTGCTCGTGGGGGGCTGCGAAGGGGCTCAGGCCAGACCCCGCACGGCCCCAGAGCAGCTCCGCCAGCGGCAGGACCCGCAGCATCACCCTGCGCTGCCACGCTCAGCCCCACTCCTGCTCCGGGGGCAGAGGCAATTTCTGCCTCTCGCCCCGTGCAGACGAGCCCAGAGCTGTTTGGGATTTGTAGGCTGGCTGCAGACACCCCCGGCGCTCGCTGCCACAGGGCTGCTCCGGCCCGGGGCGCAGCGGGATGCTCACCTCCCATTTCAGCCTGGGCAGAGGCCAACGCTGACTTTCCTCACCAGCCACCAACGGCCCAGCGTGGCCTGAAACCTGGGATTTGTCACCCGAGCAGGGGCAGAGTGGGTGATCAACCCCCACGGTGACCATCTCCACAGGCATAACACCAGCGGGAGGGACCACGTGCCAGTGAATTTTTGTGAGCTGGCTGCATGCACAGGGCAGCTGAGAACAGAGTTATGATTTATAAGCGGTTGGTTTGTTTGTGGGTTTGGTGAGGTCAGGGAGTTTTTTGGGTTTATTTTTTGTTTTAGTATCACCATTAACCTTTCAAAGAGATCAAACTGTACCACAAGCCGGGATCCCAGAGCACTCCACAGCCCGGGTCGCCCCATTAATCCACAGCCCATCCTTCCAAAAGGAGCACATCACTGGCAGATTACAATCTTTCTAGATGTAATCATGCTTTAGCATCTTACTTCAAAATCTTAACGGGTAAAAATTCCCCATCTCGGTGCAAGATTGCATCATGAATTCCCTCTGCCTCGTACAGCAGGGATGGAAAAATACTACTTTTCATCCTTGCACAATGCTTGATGTAAGTTTCCGAAAATGAGCGCTCTAGTAAGCCTAAAAATGTAGGATAATATGATTCATTTATAGATCTCTGATAATAGATGTGGTTTCTGTTACTCCGTTACCACATCAAGGATTACTCCTGCTCCTTCAGGAAGGACACGGCACCCTCCTCCTCCCGAACCATTACCATAAAGCGGGATAAACAACAAATACCACCTTATCATTAGCTGCATGGAGCAGTTCCCATTGATTTATGACGCTAAACACCGCGAGGCTGGATCAAGCTGCAAGCCCCTTTTTTTGCAAATATTATTTTCACGAGGCCATCATAAAATAGAAGGAGCCACCTCACCTGGGTTTGGTTTTGTTTACAAAAAATGTTTTACAACTTGCAGGAATTCTTCCCAATATTAGTTATTAACAACCCCGAGATGGCATTTGCATTTTTATAACCTTGTTACTTAAAAGTGAGACAGTAGAAGGAGAGACTTAGCGATAGTGTTCCCTGCGTGCTTTAATCCCAGCCTGAGCTTTTTATGCTTGAGAGCACCTTATGATGCTGTAACTAACCTCAAACCTGGAGCAGCAGGAGGGCAACAAACCTCCGAATACAGCAATGTCATGCTTTACAGGCATACTCTCTGCAACAGCATGAATGAAGAAAAAAAACCCCCGTTGCCTAGGAAACACTCTGGTCTTGGTAATTATTACTGTAACTGTCTGCACACCCCACCTATAACAGAAATGAATAATAAATTATAATCACTGACTGGCAGCTTTCCGGGGCCGCGGTTGCTCAGCGCCGCTACCTACCGGCGCGCGCGGGGAGCTGCAGCCCGCCCGCCGCGCGCCCCCACACACCGGGCAGCGCCGGGCGCGCGCGGCCGGCGGGCGGGAAAACCCGGCGGGCGGGCGGCGGGCGGGACGGGCCCCGCGGCGCCGGGCCAGCGGCCACCTGCCCCCGGGGGTGGCCCCGAGCGGCCCGGCCCGGCCCGGCCGAGCTGCCCCGGCCCTGGCGAGGCCGCCGCGCCTTTTGTCTCGGGCTGCCTGCTTCGCCGCGCGGTGGTGAAGGACTTCTACGGGAAGACTAGTTTGTTTAGAAATTGGAACGCTCGGAGTGATTTACTGGATTTGATTTAAAAGACGCAGCGGGAGTTGGCAAAATTCACATATCATGGGGTTAATGTGGGTTAGAATGGAGCTATTTGTAATACAAAAATATTGCATACCAAATACACACATCTGATTTCTTTTAATCCCAGCTCATTTTTTGCAACATAAATCACTTTGTTAAAATGAACAGCTAAAACAGCTGGTTTAGACACTCTTGAAACATACAAAAATCTGCTGCTTTAGATGCTCTAAGTGAGCAATGAAAAGTGCTAAGTGCAACTAGTCTTACAGGAGAGGGAGGGAAATAAATCCAGTTCACCTCTGCAGGCCCATGGCAGACTCGGCCGACCCCGGCCAGGCCCGCAGCCCCGGGCACAGACCCGGCCGCGCCCCACACCCACCGCCTTTCCCCCCAGCTTCTCCAGGCTGGATTTCCTCCGCGTCGGTGGGGAAGCGTCGCCCACACACAACCCCTTCTCTGGGTACAGGAAAGTGCCCAACTTACTTGTGGCCAATTAAAGAAGATTAGTCAAATCTGCCTCCCAAAGAGGAATGGAAGTGGAGCAGGTAACTTGCAGTGTGTAATTGATGCAGTCATGGCCCCACAAAGGGCTGTGTGGGGCGGTGGGGCACAGCACGGCATGGCACAGCTGGGGCATGCTGACCTGTCCCCGTGGCTGGGCAGTGCCCATGCAGGCTGCTGCCACCATTCCCTTTTTGGACCAAAGACATCTTGTGCAGCAATGTCTTTCCCTGCTGTTTTCTCCTGCTGCATTTCTACCTGCCTGTGAAGTCGCACCTGGTTGCACTCCAGCTGGCACTGCTCACCTGTGCCCGAGCGGGCTGGGAACATCGGGACAGGGCAGGGGATGGGGCTCCTGCCAGCATGCACGTTCCTGTGCCACCCCCCTGACCAATTGCCAAAGCTGCCACAGCCCCGTCCAGGCCACATCCTTCCTGCTGAGGACATGCAAAACCTCTTGGGAAACACCGAGAAGAACCAAAAGCCCCTTCCTCAGCCCCGTGCCCGGAGCCCTCAACAGCGCTCCGATTCAACTGTACCCTTACTATTTAAGTTAATAAAATCTCTAACTGCAGCATTGGGGGCAAAAATACACTCCTCTCGACAGATTAATTTACTACCAGGAACCCTATGTGCCTCTAATTTGGGGCACCATTGCCTCATCCTAGTGTTTGCTTCATCTGTGCATTGGTGTCATCTGCATCCACTTGTTGGCTTCAGTGTTGCACAAAAAAGCAAATTTTAAGTCCTTGCTGAGATGGGCCTCCACGTGATCACTGTTTTACGCTGTCTAGGTTTTTATCTGCTTTGGTAGGTTTATTCTTTTGTTTAGCATTTGCAAACATTCTCCAGAAATCCTACAGCCGTCTCTTCTTGCTATAGGCACTGTACAGTGAATCTACTGGTGAAGCCCAAGTGAAGAGACCGAAGATGAAAGATCATTCCAGCCTGTAAACCCTCTGACAATTAAATATACTGCAGAAAGGGCACAGACACATTCAGGCTCCCTATTAGGGAAAACACTCATGTGCTTAGTTTTAAGCATGTGGTTAAATCCATTCTTCTTTGCAAAATCTTTGAGACATAAGCACATGCCAAAGTGCATTCCTGAGTAAGGATGCTTCCCTGAACCGAGGCCATAATTCATTAAAATCCAAGGTGCATTTATCCTACTTTTTCCCGTGAGCAGGGTTGAAAAATGAAGAAAAGGGGAGGGGAAAAAAAGAAAACAAGCGAAGAATTAATTTTGATTTGAAACTGATCTATGGTGACAAGGGGCATTTGGTTTTGTTGAAGTAACTAGAAGTGGGAAGTATTTCAGAAGATATCTAAATAAATCTTTTTAAAGGGGTTTCTCTCTCTCTTTCTTTCTCTCCTTTTCCCTCTAATTACCCCTGTCTGGTAGTCTTGGATCTCAACCCCTTGTTATTTAAAATACATATTCATGGAACTATATTTTACAGTTGCACTGTTCTGGTTACAAAATAGCTTCTACTTTTCTAGGACATAATTTCATTTTGTTTAGCCAAGAATTCATTAAAGAAGCTATAAATAACCTCCTTTAAATATTTAGCCGTGAATAGAGGGTGGACTGGCATTGATGGCTTATTTTAGTACTAATGCAATATGCTTTGAAAAAAAAATCCGCATTTGAGCATGAATCAAATTAATCATTAACACTTTCAACGTGATTCTCAGGATCTGCTTAGAACAGAGATTGCCCCCTCTCAGCCAGCAAGCTTTGGGTACGGGAGGGTTGCACAACTTTCCCTTCAGTTTTTCTTTCAGCAAAACACAATTTGCTCCGTATCGCAGGAAAAATGAGCCCCGCAGCTTTGGTGGGCTGCTCCCCCCAGGCAGGGACCCCGGCTACTGGCCCCTTCTTGCCCTCCTGCTGCCACCCAACTTGGCCAGCATTTTCTGCCTATAAAACTATGTATGCCACGTTTCCAAACACATAGCAGAGAACATCAGAGTTAGATGGAGTGCAGCCTTTTGTAAAAGTCACCTTAGAAAAAGAAGTCCCAATGCCTTCACCTCCCTTTTAAGCACAGAGAGAAAAGTGTTGAAAAAGGGGGAGCTGGTGATTCTGTTTTAATGCATGAAGCTGCCCTATGAGCTAATCTGCTGTGATCTGAGAGCCAAGGAGATGAGCACAAGGTGCAGTTATTTTAGGGGAAGGTGAGAAAAGGGCATTAGCTGATGCCCTGTTCATGGGTGGCCAAGATTTGGAAAACCAGATGCTGGTGGCTCTCAGGCTGAGTGTTTACAAAGCTATAGAACTGTGGCCAAAAGAAAATCCTTCCTTACACCTCCCAAGTCTTTTTACCTCACTTTTTAGTCTGTGGTTTGATATGTCAGCTGGAGAGTAACATCAGTTTAAGGTACTCCAGCTCCCCATGCTCTCTGCCAATGTTTTCCCTTGTCCTTGCTCAACACACCACCCCTCTAACTGTGCTGATACAGGCATGCTGAGAAAGAGATTAGGAAACTTGCTAACTTCAAAAAAACACGCACAGCTATTGAAAAAAAAACAACCCAAACCCAAACCCAGTAGTTTGTTTTCTAAACCCAGCTTTGTCGCCTATTATCATTCAGGGGGTGGCCCCAACAAAAGCTGTGTCAGCGCAAGGGAGGCAATGGCAAGAAGACAGGAAGGAGCTGCTGGGCAGGGACTCCTGAAGCCAGGATTGCTCTCAGTCAAGACAAGGATACACAAAACTGTACCCTGAGTGCTGTACTGCTCTTGCATTTTGAAATAAAGTTGAAGCATTAAGACATTTTTCCTTAGTGCTGACTCCCTCTGGGCATTCCCAAGACAATTACAATGTTTTCTGAGTATACAAAAGAACTAGGAGATTTTGTAATCGGAGTCTGAGTTTATGCTTCTCTCCTTAAGAGCATTCAATTTCCATGGACATTCATTAGCAGGAGGTTAAAACACAATGGCAGAAGAGAATGGACTGCTTTTATGTCCATGTGGTAGTAAACACTTCAAGCTAGAAATGCAAGTTCAAAATAAAAACCTCTCGGCGTTGTTTCCAAATTAGTAGTAAAGCAACAAAAAACACACAACTTTCACAGTTTTACTGAAAATTTAATTTTACAAAATACCCTTTTCCATCAAAGAAACTTCCCTGCAATGTACATGAACCCAGCGTTTTATAGATCTGTACAGTGAGATATCAGAGAGGTTTGAAAGAAGGAAAAAAACTTTGAGCAGACACCTAGTTGCAAAACCTACAGCAATGTGAATACAAGTGTGTCTTAAAATGCTAAAGCAAGTAATGCAGTATAATTGGTGAATCTATTTGAAATGTGAAAAGTTTCCTTAAAATGGTCCATATGGTATGTAGAACATCACAGCTGGCACAAAACTGCCTGTATTTAGGTTTAAACACAAAAACAATGTATGTAAGGAACAGTTTTTGAAAAAGAACCCAAGTGCTGCTATCATAAGGCAAACATATACAAAGGTGCTGACAGCACACAGGGAAATTGACAAAATAAGATGAATACTCAAGTGTTCAAACACTGAACTTTTTTGTTTTAATGTTGCCAGTAAACGTTTAAAAGATAACCAATGCCAAATTAACATAGGACACCCTTTTAACTAGCTAGGTGTAATGCATATAGTCTTACATAATCTCAACAAATGTGAAACTAGGCATGAGTACTCCAACTTCGGCTGGCTAGGCAGGACCTAGTTAGTCTGTTGCATTCTGGCAGCTTTGAATTTTGAAATCCTCTTTGTAGTTTCTTCTGATAGTTCAGACAAAACTTCCTCTGATTTTCGCTCCAGAATGGTAGGCAGGACTGGGTGAGCAATGACTGGGTGTGGTATTAAGGAGGGAGACAAAGGCTCCTTTTCTATAACAGTCCCGGAAAATGCCTACAACAGAAGAGAATACTCAAAATGAGCTAATAAAATGCAAATGTGAAGCTATGCCCATAAGGTCATTACCCTATATTAGCCTGATTAGGATTGTTATTTCTTTTAATCAAAAGTAAAGAAATATCTTTAAATCAATGATTGTTCCTTGCATAAGTAACCAAATTGTAATTAACCTCAAAATATAGCTTGTTCAAAGATGACTGAATGAAAGACAGTGTCTTAAAAGTACTACTTAATCTCATTCCTACTGCATAAATGATCTAAAAATTTGCTTCCTTACTGACACATGCTCAAGAAATAAACCAGCTGATGTAATATATAGTTTCAGTTTGGGTAAGAAATGGAGAGATTTTGCAAAGTTGGAGTATGTCAGCATTTCCATCATACGTCATATTTTATGACTTAATATCTTCTAATTGCATCAAGCTGACACACTGCATACAAATTGGCAAGCACATATTTTGTTTGTTCTTTTCTCCTTACCAAATATGATCAAAAAATGGTGAAAGCACTTTATACTTAAGAGAAAGGCAAACTTGCTTCCAACTATTTCTCTCTATAAAAGGTCTAATAAAAACATTTAATGTTTAAAAATTGTAATTTATATGCAGCCGATTAGATGACTTAATCCTTTTTAACTTAGCTAAGAAATGACCGTGATTCTTGGAAAACATGGGAAAAAAAGGCAACTCAGAACTACTTTTTATAAACATATTTAAGAACAAATCACCCTATTATGTACTGAAAACAGAAAATTCAGAATGCCTAAGGACAAGGGCAAGCAGTTTACATCCAAGGTTTGATGCTCATACTGGGCACAAAGGAATGTGCACACAGATTTATTAACTGTGCTTAGTTCTGCTTTTTCATAACTCAGTTACCAAGAAAACAGATCAAAACAAACCAGCTATTCCTTTCTTGCAGGACCTGCAAAAAAAGCAGTGTTTTTTTGTTTTCCACTCCAATAGCCAAAGTATGCCTAAAGCCATGCCTGTACACAACTGCGTTGCTCTAACAACATGCTCATTTTCAAAAACAGGTAAGCAAAATACAACCCAAGACAACTGTGGTAAAATTAGAAACAAAACAAAAAAAGTCAATGCGTTGCAAATGCTAATGGAGAAATAATGTATTTCAAACACCCACAAAAACAACCAAAAGCAAAACAACAGCATTTAAGAAGGTATGTTTAACTGGAGTGTTTTGCTCACTCTCCTTCAGTTACTTAGTACATTACATTGTACAGAATAATCATGTCGTATTCAGAAAATGGACTAATGGGTACACCTAAAGGGTACTTAAAATGTTTTATAAAAATATAGCAAATACATTCCAGAAAGTATACAACGTGAAGTCCTAACTCTACAGATGGATCTTGCACCATGACCCTTCACACCGTGCCTAGATTTGCCCATAGCTGTTTGTATGAAAAATGATGATAAACAGTAGCTTTTATGAGGAATTTATTTCTTGTCAGAAATAATTTTTCTAAAAATAGTGTTTTCATTGACCTTGCCCATTGCATTGGGAGCTACTGAAAACTCAAGTTTCATCTAGTTTGAACAAATTAGTGTAAGTTATTACCAAAAAAAAATTAAGAATACTCTCTGCCATGAATTTCAGAGCAGCAGCTACATTTAATCCTTGTACTCATCCAGTCACTAAGCAACTGTACATTTTCCCTTATGTTGTACAGTCTCTTTCCTTTATGATGAAGCCCTAAACTTTCCAAACATGTGAAAATAGATTTGTTTGGGATCACTAATGGCCCTCGTCTGGAATAGGATGAGTAGAGGTGTAATGCTTCCTTCCACAGGGCAATTCCTCTGCCTTTGCCAAGTCCAAGTAATAACTCAGCTGGTATCTGTATGTTCCAAAACTTAAAACCACCACTTGGAAACTAGCTGTCTAGTAGCTGTGCAACACAGGTTACAAAGAATCAACTCTTCCCTCTCATCAACTACAAAGCACAGATTTTTCTTTTTTTTTTAACCCTGTTGTATATCCTGCAGTGAAATTTTCAGGATGACCCAGCAGACATGACACTGGTTTCAGGAACACCAGCAAGTGACTACTTTGTCAGATCTTTACGGAAGAGCTTCAGGTCTTGGGGAAGCCACCTGACTCATCTCCTCTGCCCCTAGGATGCGCATGACAGAAGGCTGTCACCTGATAACATTCTTCTAAAGCAAACTAGGTAGGAGTTGGAAAATTATTTTAAAGAAATCAAACTGATGGTGCAGGCAACTACAGTCATTAGCTTTCTTGTTTTTATTCCTGCCAAGAATCAATAATTAATTAAAAACTGTACCTCAGTTGTCCCTGAAGAGGGGGGAAGCTTTTTCGGTAGCTGCTGCTGCCCCTCCTCCTCCTCCTCTTCCTCCAGTATGCCTTCGCTGTTGTCACTCTGAGTAGCTTCATCACAGCTAATACTTCTCTGAACTCCTCGTCTGTCATCAAACTCAGCAGCACTGTTCTCACTGGTATCGCTACAAACACTGTTCTCTCTGCTTCGAGACTTCAAAATTGATTTACGAGGGACATATTCTCCATTCACAACATCAACAAAGACTCTATAAAGGAAAATGTTAGCTTTAATAAACCATTTCAGGATCAGATGACAAATTTACAGTGATCTTGCTTTGTCTTTTGTACAAATTAATTATGATGTGCTTTTCCAACTTTTTTGCTGCAGAATTACAATACTGTACCTTTAGAGGCATTTTATTTACCAACGTACAAGAATCAATTCTGCAGAGCAAACACTGTTATGCCCTTTATTCAAGCATTAAGTTGGTACACTCTTTCAACAGAAGATGTATAGCTCTGAAAAGTGTTAGAAAACAGAATAGTGCAAGTTACAAAAAGTTAGAAAAAAGGTAAACTAAACGATTGTCAGGGTTGTTTCTGTAAAGAGAAATGGAAGATCACAATGACGGAGGTTTTGTTGAATGAAGTTCTTGTCAAATGTAGAATATAAAAACAAATACTTGAAACATTCATTGCACATGGAAAGGATGAAGTTTTTTCCTGACAGGTGCCACAATTTTCTGCTTTCAGTTTTTAAAAAAAATCATTTTAGAAAATCAGCTTTTAAGATCAGATCAACACAAAGACACTTTTCAAGTATTAACAGACTGCCTCTTCCTATGGTTTGTACTTCATCTCCATGACTTAAAGAAGTCAAGGATGGGTGGAGGAGAAAGAGTGGCATTAGAAGACAGTGACGATTTTATCAAACTCATAAAGGAGGAGCCCAATGACTGGATGAGTTTTAAGGGTGTTACTTGTTTCTTAACAGCTTTATTCATCAGGCACTCATTGGAACACTTGCATATCTACAGAAGATGGAGTTCCTCTGCAGAGCTCAGGGAGAGCACCATGAAAGAATCCTTTAACTTCAGCTGCAGCCCCAGCAACTGTAATTACAGATGGGTTTTAACTTTTCACACTTTGTGACATGTTTTTTTAAGATACTTAGGTGCCTGAATACACCGACATGCAAATATGGTGTGATTTTCACAAGCACTTAATCAACCGATCTAATAGGTGTCTGTGTTCATCTTTACAAACCTAAATACTTGTTTTAACTTTCCTGTCACCTTAGTTTAGTATTTTATACAGTCCTCTAAGCCCAACACTTGTTTTTCAAGCTGAGTGTGGGTGTTCTACAGGTGAGCACTTCTTACAGAGAATAGAGTCAGTGATGAACTAAATTCAGGGAGTGAGAATGCAAAAGAACTACGCAAAGACCTGAGTATATTCTGAAGATACCAGAAGAAAGACACAAAAACTAGCAATTAGTAACTGGGAAAGGAGGAGTATTACAAGTGATATATCTGGTCAGTTATGTTTGAAAACAAACACAGAAGCAAATAACATGGAATTAACCAGAATACTTAACATAACTGCTGTATTCCTGTATGCGGATGATATGTACTGGTAAATTTACCTCAATTTCAGAAGCTCTGAAAAAGCAGATAAATGATGAATCGCTCGCTGGAAAAGGAAATTTTAAGCTCCGAAATGTTTTAGGGATATGAAAGCATGGCAACCATGCAGAAGCCACAAGCTTTCATTTTTAAGTAGTAAATTCAGTTCCAGCTGTTTCTTTTGGGAAATAGGAGGCTTGGTTTCATACTATAGATGAACAGAAATGAAAAGAGGTCTGCTAAGGGGAAAGCTCACATGCCAATGCTATAAATTACACACCGGTAAATGTCTGCTGGGGTTTTGATGTTAGGTAGTTCTGGAGTTGCGTGGCCATTGCCATTGCTGTTCTTCCTTTTACGCTTGGCCTCTTCTTTCTTTTCACTGAATTTCAAAGTAGTATTTTTTCCTGTGTTTATTCTTACCTGAAAATTGAACACAAATGATGATCTAGACCATAAAATCAACAATCACCAGTCTGCAGATCACCTGACTTCTGACATTCTCCTATCCAAGCAGTTGGGGACTACAAAGCATAGGTAAGTTAAACAGATGTCTGAATGGTAACATTCATAGTGTGAACTGTTTATTCTTTACCACTTGTACTAGGCTGGGGCATTTCTTTGCATTAATGTGCATAGATTTTGCATATAATATATGACAATCTGCTTATTCAAACTCTGCTCAACAGCTGAGCTGTTCAACAGTCAATTTCAAGTCAAGTTAAAAACTCCTAGACAGGATACTACTTTTACAACAGCAAGGTATACATTTGAAGATAATTTTTTTAATACCGTATTTGAAACTGCAGGATTTAAACAGTGGGTTTCAAGCATTTGAAAAAAAATCCAAATAAATGTTGCCTACAGTTAGCATTCTACATTACCTACATCATCTAAAATTTTCTATTTCAGATATGGTATGTATGCTTTATGGAATCTCTTGAGAGAAAGATAAAAATAGTAAGTACAAACCCTTTTAGGTTCAACAGTGTGAGAGAAAAAAATAGTTGGAACAGAGTTATCTTCAACATCTATGTCATCTTCATCATCACTCTGATAGTAAGTAGAGCCATTAACTTGGCCACCAAACAAGTCTGAATTTGTTACTTCTTTATGGAAGTTGCCCTGAGTAATACAGTCTTCGGCTCTATATGTCCCATTCAGATCTGCCCTCTTATCTTCTTTCTCCTCTTCAGAGGAGGTTGTATCTTCTCCATTTGTCTCAACTGTATCAGGCATCCTATGAAATTAAAAATATCTAAGTGAACTGAGGCAATTCATACTCTTGAGAGACACAGGCATACAAAATAATAACACACCTGTACATAATTTTACAGGTACTATATTTTTAGTCAGATTGGGGAACCTTTTTTATACTGTATAAGAGTGACTATGTCCTTTCTATGTCAACTGGAAATACCAAAACTGTGACATTCTGGCTAATAACATAAGTATTGCTTTAGGATCAGAATAGATCTAAGGATGTTATTAAACACTAAATGTGTAACTCCTACATGGTAAACGATGGATTCTCCTAGCCTGTGGGAAATGGATTTTACTTCCCCCTTTTCTATCACCTTAAAGAAAAATTACCATTATGTTGGACTGCTGTGGTTGCAGAGAGTCAGATTTTAGCACCTTTGGCCTTGCAGTGCATGATTTGTTCACATTCCACCCTATTTCCACCTATTATAATCTTAAACTGCATCAGTCTAGTCAGCTACCTGCACTTATGGTGAGATCCTTTGTGTACAAACGTAATCACACACCTATAGCTGTCTGAACTTCAAACCTGACTGTGCTACAGCAGCACCGTACCTGTCAAGTTCACCAAGTATCTCTTCTTGTCTCTCGAGCTCTTCTAAGCGGGCCCACAGTTCCTCCTCTGACTGAAAACGGCCCATTGATTTTGTATCACTTCCATTTGCTGGAAAATCTACCTCAAAAACATTTGATACTTTTGGCTTTGAATGAGGTTTGTGAGCAGTTCGGTATTTTCCTATGTAACAAAAAATAAGATGCAATTACTAAAGCAATTGAAAAAAAAAAAAAAAAACAACAAAAAACATTGGGGGGAAAAAAAACCACAAAGGAATTGAGGAATATGGGCAGAACATTTTCCATTTCAAATTATTGTTTAACTGTTTAAGTGAAACTGTCAATGAACCAGAGCACCAGCACAGGATAATAGTCTCCGGATGTTACAGAAATACCGAGGCAAAGCAGAGATGTTTATTTATAAAGCAGGAGAAACTGATCCTATGACAGTTTTATTACAGTGTGGGGTTTTTTACCTCTTGTGACAAACAGGAGACTTTGATTTGCTCTGATAGATATCAACATGTGAATGTGACATTTGCTTACTGTCCCATTAACAGCACATTTTATTAACTAGGAAAACAAACCTAGTTTGTACTTTAGCTCATTTTGGACAAAGTCACCCATATTTAAAGAGCAGAGTCTTTTTGGTTTGGGTTGTATTTTTTTAAATTTATAATGAAGATCATTAAAAATAATCTCCAGAGTCATCTGGAAAATCTGGCCAAAATCCAATCATTATGAATCGCTTATTCCGGTGAAAAGGACCCAACCTGAAAAAGCATACAAAAACCTGCCTTTCAGAAATAATAAATATAAACCTCTTTGAAGCTTCAGAGGTGACCCGAGATATACACTTGTGAGTAAATGGTAGTCACCAACAAGTTCTTGCTGGCATTTAAAAGCTTTGCTACCGACTAAAATGGTGCATCCATTGAGGATGGGGAATACT
The DNA here is from genome assembly GCF_047716275.1 of Strix uralensis. Lineage (NCBI taxonomy): Eukaryota > Metazoa > Chordata > Aves > Strigiformes > Strigidae > Strix > Strix uralensis. Next base: position 11,327,973 of record NC_133983.1, on the reverse strand, counting down.
TTTTACTGTTTGAGTGCTGTCTAGCACATAGGGAACAAACCGCCTGCCAACAATACTAATGCTTTAGCCCTGTCTGCGTGAAGGGCAGGACTGCTTCTCTAATCCCCCTTCTCCCCAAGACCAGCAGCTCCCGGGGGCACTGCCTGTTTCTGCACAGACCCAAGCAGGTTCCCAAGGAACGTTTCCCACTCTCTGCCCATCAGCACCCCACAAACAGCACCTGCACCTCTGTACAGGAGTAGGGAGCCCTCCCCTTCCATCGCTGCCACAAATAAACCCAACATTTTGTCTGTATAGTGGGACTCCAGTATCTCTATGGGTCTTTATGAAACTCTGCTTTGCACATCTAATCAACAGTAACACGTCTTCGCTATTCATCATCCTTCAAATTTTAAAATCTCCTTCTATTAACCAATTGTGTGGCCATTTTTTTTTAATTTTAACAACTCATGGCTTAAAGATATCCTTATTCAAATACGTCAGCTTATACTTTAATCCTGAGTTAAATACAAATTCAATAGCAACATTAAAAAGCAAACAGGTGACTGTAAGTAATGTTGGAATGTGTGTCCCCTACTCTTCCACGGGATAGCATTTTTCATCATCTCATTAAGAAAAGGCTGAAATGTATTTTATTGAGATTTGAATACAAATTGAGGTAAGCCAAGCAATCAGAGTAGCTTGTGAGAATTTCATTTGATATAATTACAAAATTAATAAATAAAATTTGGAAGGATTAGTTAACAATCTATTTCAATTTGGTTTTCCGATTGTGCCCTCCCGATTTCCTTCTCTTACCCTTCAGTATTAACCACTGACTTGACTACTGAGAGAAGCACATGGCTTCCTGAACACCAGCAAGCACTTCAACGTGCCAGTGGTTTTCCATCCTAATTGTAACAAAACTTCTGTCCATTAGGAAACCAGGTCAGATCTCAAAGACAACAGCAGAAACCATTTGCTGCTCCAATATCCACCGTGCTCACTCACTGTTGCTACAAAGCACCACCATTAACTTTATAAACTAACCAAAAAAACTGAAATATTAAAATCCAGAAAAAATGGAGAGTCAGCAATAAACTAATGAGATGCTCAGGATACTTATTTTTGTCTTCCTCACAGATACAGCCTATTTCCATGTGAACAAAAACAATTTTGAGGCTTACGAAGCTCAGGCTGCCTCAAAATATTATCGCAAAGTTGTTCTTTTCGCTACTTCTCTCTCAAACTCTGTACAGATTGTTGCTGATAGGAAACGTACGTAATTCTCACTTACAGATTTTCAGCAAAAATTAAGATGATTTCAGAGAACAATAATGATGATATAAGTTTAGGG